>NC_084618.1:44205340-44287840 GCF_033978795.1 Nerophis ophidion
AATGTAATGGCTTGGTGCTTTTGCAAACAGCTAAAATTATGCACAAAACAAACTATAACCTGCTACCCAAGAATGTACAACATTTCTTCCTGACAGAAATATAACTTTTGAGGAAAATTAAAACATTTGTATGCATGAACCTAACGCTATACATTTTAGTATATCCATCCATCCATCCATCTTCTTCCGCTTATCCGAGGTCGGGTCGCGGGGGCAACAGCCTAAGCAGGGAAACCCAGACTTCCCTCTCCCCAGCCACTTCGTCTAGCTCTTCCCGGGGGATCCCGAGGCGTTCCCAGGCCAGCCGGGAGACATAGTCTTCCCAACGTGTCCTGGGTCTTCCCCGTGGCCTCCTACCGGTTGGACGTGCCCTAAACACCTCCCTAGGGAGGCGTTCGGGTGGCATCCTGACCAAATGCCCGAACCACCTCATCTGGCTCCTCTTGATGTGAAGGAGCAGCGGCTCTACTTTGAGTTCCTCCCGGATGGCAGAGCTTCTCACCCTATCTCTAAGGGAGAGCCCCGCCACACGGCGGAGGAAACTCATTTCGGCCGCTTGTACCCGTGATATTATCTTCTTTATGAAGAAGAAAAAACATGGACCCAGATTTCCCTCGCCCGGACGCGGGTCACCGGGGCCTCCCTCTGGAGCCAGGCCCAGAGGTGGGGCACGATGGCGAGCGCCTGGTGGCCGGTCCTGTTCCCATGGGGCCCTGCAGGGCACAGCCCAAAGAGGCAACGTGGGTCACCCCTCCAATGGGCTCACCACCCATAGCAGGGGCCATAGAGGTCGGGTGCAATGTGAGCTGGGCGGCAGCCGAAGGCAGGGGACTTGGCGGTCCGATCCTCGGCTACAGAAGCTAGCTCTTGGGATGTAGTATATCCATAAGTGGAAATAAATTATGGTATGGATAAGGCAAAATGCTAATGTTAACTCAGTTTAAGAAACTGTTTAAAATCAATGTGAATATTTTAACAATATTTATTCGTCCATTGTTTGTGTTACGGATTAATTACAATCAAATGTGTTAGAAATTGCTATAAAACAGAAATGGGTAGGACAAAAAAAATCTGCGTTTTCCCTACTCCTATTTGGAAATGATGTAATGTTAAGTAATATTGACGTTGGTCAAACAATTGTATATAATTAAATAAAATATTGAGCTGGTTTAGATTTCGTGTTGATGTTAAACTATCAATGACAACGTTTGGACTGAGGGCTAAAGTGGCCCAAATTAGATTTTTTGGAGATCTAAATTTTTCCAACTGACTGTTTACACTGCAAGTAAAATGTGATTTTTATCAGACTCCAGTGTAAGCACACACAGGCTCCAATGTGGCCTCAACGTCACATGCATGCGTACTTCGAAAAAGTGAAAACAAAGGAAGTTGACCGGGAGGAAGTAGCTAACATGACAAAATAAAATAAAAGTTGCAGTTTTTACGTGAAAGTAAATGAGAGTAATATATTGTAAAAATGGATGCACAGTATATAGAGTTCTAATTTATTTATGGCTGTAAAATAAGGGATTAATAGAAATTAGTTTGGTTCTACAGGAGCTTTATTTTTTTAACTCACATGTAAACAAATGCGCCACAGCGTCAATTCCAATCATTAAACAATCACTCTTTCTTAGAATCAAAATATATATTTATGTATAACATATAGTCTATTTTTCATGCACTATTGACAAGTGATGCACCAAAAATGTGGTCGTCTTAAATAGAAACCGAAACCGAGTGTTGTGATGAAATATCCATTTCTGCTGGTGACTGCGTCTTTCCAGCGCACATGAATGACGCAGCTCGCCCAAAGCTGACGAAATAAATCACATTCAGGTCATATTGCATTTTAGAGTCACTTTTAAAATTATTTTACTTGCTTTTAAATCCTTACGTGGTCTTGCCCCACCTTACCTCTCTGAGCTGCTCCACCTCTTTGACCCACTCGGTCCCTCAGGTCAGCTGATCAGATGATCCTGGAGGTTCCCAAATCAAAGTGCAAGCTTCGAGGGGACAGAGCCTTGTCTGTTGCAGGTCCCAAACTCTGGAACGATCTCCCTCTCCATGTGAGACAGGGCCCTTCTTTGGCTTCTTTTAAGACTTTTCTTAAAACCCATTCTTATTCACTGGCTTTTAACCCAGCTTGAGACTTTAAACTGTTTGTAACTTTTTTTAACTGATTTTAAATTTTTAACTGCTTTTTATCCAACAAATTGTTCTTAGGATAATTTGTATTTGCATTTTCAGTGTGTAATTTACTTCTGTTTTAAATGTTATTTTTTAGTCTGTCCTTTGCCTCTATTTCTATGTGGCGTACTGCCCTTTGTTCTTCAACTGTGGTTGTTTTTAAAGGGTTTTATAACTAAAGTTAGTATGGTATGGTATGGTAAGGTAGACTGAAGTCAAGTTTGTAAAGATGAGATTCCAATCGGATTCAGGAGTACCTGTGCCTGAATCGGATGCCAAAAGATGGGATTTGAAGCCCTTTGGTGTCATGAGGGCAGTTCTCCTGCCTTTTATTCCCCTCTCTTTTTTCCTACTTTCCTCCCTCTTATGTCTGTAAGTCTCCTACCCGGTCATCAGTTGCAGGTGTGCTGCCAGTCTTCTGAGCCCACCTGTTTCTAATCAACAACCTGACCTAAACCCTGGATCGCCACCTAGCCAGTGCCAGTTCGTCCTTTGCCTGTGTTACAATCCAGCCTGGACTCAATTATTCTGACCTTTGCCCTGAACCCTTTCTGATTCCTGTTTTTGTATTTCCTCAGATGGTGAACAGACTTTTGACCCTGTCTTCCTCGAGCTGATTTTTTTGTTACTTTTCAATTATTTTCTCCATGGATTTTTGGTTATTAAATAGATTTTTTGCTGATCCGCATTTGGATTCTTTTTTTTTTTTAAACCACAACATTTGGAGCATTAAAACCGGCAAAAAAATCTGATCCGTGTCACATGAAGCCAAAAAAAATCAGATTTGGTATGCAGTGTAAGCGGGCCTAATAGCACTCAACATAAATAAGAAAAAAAAATGCATGGTTATTAGTTGTGATCGATATATCAGCCAATTTTACTCATGGATGATCAGAATCAGCAGCATTAAACCCCTGATTTAGAACATATTTTTAAAATTTTGTTAAATAAAAAATAAAAAAACATTCTATCTCGTCTAACACATAAACAACAGGATATGTGTGAACGTTTTTTTTGAAAGATATTTTCAAAAATAAAGTGAAACGTATGTGAATGTGTATTCCTGCGGAAAGAAACGCCATAACATTTATATTCAAGTCGAAATGATTGATATTCAAGGGAATAATACATTTTTTAACAACACCTAAATAAAATAATTACACTTAAGAATCATTAGGAACTGGAAACGTCCAACTTCAAACCATGTCCAACCCGAGCTGTGAAAGCATTTAGCACCAACTTTTGATTGAACGACAGTCTGCAAGTGCAGTCAAAATGCTCTTTAAGTCGGGGCAAAAAGTGACACTTACAAGGAGCTGTACTCCACATAAACTGTGAGTCACAAAGTACAAGAAGGCAAAGCCTGGATAGAGAGCTCGGCTAAATGCTCACTTGAACAAAATGCAGGAAACATCTTTAATTGATTGATGGTGACTTGTATTAGTAGATTGCACAGTACAGTACATATTCTGTACAATTGATGGTAACACCCAAATAAGTTTTTCAACTTGTTTAAGTCGGGGTCCACGTTAATCAATTTGTGGTCTGCGGGATAAGTTCGCCATAGCTAACATTAATAATGAGGAAACTAGCAGCAAGTCCCATCTAAAATAAATAGTAGCACGAATCACAAATGACATGTGCATTCTTTGGTATGTCTTGCTCGTATGAAGAAAAAAAAAGACAATTAATAATGAAACCTTAGGGAGCTGCCTATAAGACGAAACAGGAAATGAAACTACAAAATAAGACTCCCAAATAGAAATCATAATGCAAAAAAAAACAAAAAACCCAGACCTAATGTCTGACTTACGCAGATAGTGACCCTTAAAAAATTTTAATTGTGGGAGCCCGGCTAGGTTTTTGACCCTGACGTGTTGGATGATGTGCAGATTGATACTGAAATATTGATACGTCTGATAACAGATCTTCATGCTCTGATATCAATTCCCAAATCAAAATATCGATACTTGTATACTTTAAAGGGGAACATTATCACCAGACCTATGTAAGCGTCAATATATACCTTGATGTTGCAGAAAAAAGACCATATATTTTTTTAACTGATTTCCGAACTCCAAATGGGTGAATTTTGGCAAATTAAATGCCTTTCTATTATTCACTCTCGGAGCAATGACGTCACAACGTGACGTCACATAGGTAATCAATCCGCTATTTTCTCAAACACATTACAAACACAGAGTCAAATCAGCTGTTATCTTCCGTTTTTTCGACTGTTTTCCGTACCTTGGAGACATCATGCCTCGTCGGTGTATGGTCTGAGGGTGTAACAACACGATCAGGGACGAATTCAAGTTGATTTATGTGGAGTGTGCATCGATTAGCACGGCATGCTAATCGATGCTAACATGCTATTTAGGCTAGCTGTATGTTCTGTATGTACGGCGATGCTACGACAGACATGGCAGAGAGAAACGTGTGGATATCCTGCAACACTCAAAGCAGATGCATTTCCAACGATAAAGTCAGCGAAATTACCATGGTGAGTTCTGTTGATGTTATTGACTTATGTGCTAATCAGACATATTTGGTTGCGGCATGACTGCCAGCTAATCGACGCTAACATACTATTTAGGCTAGCTGTATGTACATTTGTAGCTGTATTTGCATCCAGCCTTTCCCTCCACCCACATTTAATGCCAAACAAACACTTACCAATCGACTGATTAATTTGCCCCAGTGTCAAAAGATGCAATCGTTGGTTAGAAGGCAATCGCCGAATAGCTTCAATAGCTGTTTGCTCAATAGCTTCAGTTTCTTCTTCAATTTCGTTTTCGCTATCTGCCTCCACACTCCAACCATCCGTTTTAATACATGCGTAATCTGTTGAATCGCTTAAGCCGCTGAAATCCGAGTCTGAATCCTAGCTAATGTCGCTATATCTTGCTGTGCTATCTGCCATGTTGTTTGTATTGGCATCACAAGATGACGTCACAGGAAAATGGACGGTGGATTTACAGATAGCGAAAATCAGGCACTTCAAAGCCTTTTTTTCGGGATATTCCATGATGGGTAAAATTTTGAAAAACAATTCGAAAAATAAAAATAAGCCACTGGGAACTGATTTTTATTGGTTTTAACCCTTCTGAAATTGTGATAATGTTCCCCTTTAACAGTTTAAGCTAATGTATACCATCAACAGGAAAAATAAAGTAACTAAATAATTGAGATCTTGTTAAAATTAAACATGATTGGTGGGGACGACTTTTTCTTGCGCCTAGTAAGTAACGAGTCACTTAGTATTATTAAACAGCAAGTGTACATTGTGTTCAAAATAATAGCAGTCCCACATCACTAGCAAGATAAATCTCTGTTTTTGTTAGAATTTCAACTTCTACACTGCAAGTAGTTTCTAGAAGGTTTAGTAAAGGTATAGAAAACCAACAGACCCAACAGGCATGATGTGCATGCTGCTGATTTTGTGAAACTGAATCATTTACTGAAAGGAGCGTGTTCAAAAAAATAGCAGTGCTGGATTCAATTAGTGAGGTCATTGATTAATGTGAACAAAAAAAGGTGATAAACAGTTGGCCCTTATGCTGGCTGTGCATTTGTCCTTAAAAAACAGAGTAAAATAGGTCGTTCCAGACACTGTTCAGAAGAAGAGCGTTCTTTGATTAAGAAATTAATAAAAGAGGGGAAAACCTATAAAGAAGTGCAGAAAATGATAGGCTGTTCAGCTAAAATTATATCAAACACTTTAAAATGGCAGCCACAACCAGAAAGGCGAGGAAGAAAAAAATAAATGATTATTCGAATGATCAGAGTATAACCAAAATGGCAAAGGCTCAGCCAATGATCAGCTCTAGGAGGATCAAATAAGAATTAAGATTGCCTGTGAGTACTGTAACAATCAGACGGCGTCTATGTGAAGCCAACCTACCAGCAAGAAGCCCCCGCAAAATCCCATTGTTAAAAAAAAGACATGTGGTGAAGCGGTTACAATTTGCCAAAGAACATATTGACTGGCCTAAAAAGAAATGGCGTAATATTTTGTGGACTGATGAGAGTAAGATTTTTCTTTTCGGGTCTAAAGGGCCACAGACAGTTTGTCAGACGTCCTGCAAAGACTGAATTCAAGCCCCAGTACACAGTGAAGACGGTGAAGCATGGTGGTGCAAGCATCATGATATGGGGATGCTTCTCAGACTATGGTGTTGGTCCTATTTGTCGCATACCAGGGATCATGGATCAGTTTGAGTACATTGAAATACTGGAAGAAGTCATGAGTGTTTTTGTAGCTTTATTATAGCTCGGTATAGCTCGTTTGGTAGAGCGGCCATGCCAGCAGCTTGATGGTTCCAGGTTCGTTTCCCACTTTGGCCATCCTAGTCACTGCTGTTGTGTCCTTGGGCAAAACACTTTACCCACTTGCTCCCAGTGCCACCCACACTGGTTTAAATGGAACTTCGATATTGGGTTTCACTATGTAAAGCGCTTTGAGTCACTAGAGAAAAGCGCTATATATAAATATAATTCCCAATTCACTTATGTTGCCGTATGCTGAAGAGGAAATGCCCTTGAAATGGGTGTTTCAACAAGGCAATGACCCCTAACACACCAGCAAGTGAGCAAAATCATGGTTTCAGACAAACAGAATTCAAGTAATGGAGTGGCCAGCACAATCCCCGGACCTTAATCCCATTGAAAACTTGTGGGCTGATATAAAAAATGCTGTTCATGAGGCAAAACCAAGAAATGCAGAGGAATTGTGGAATGTAATACAATTTTCCTGGGCTGCAATACCTGTTGACCGGTGCCAGAAGTTGGTGGACTCCATGTGCCACAGGTGTGAAGCAGTTATCAGAAACTGTGGTTATGCAACTAAATATTAGTTAATGATTCTCAAGAAAGTTGAATAATCAAGCCTTTCTTATTTTATGCTGTAAATTTGAGTTTTGTAAAAAAATATGTCAGCACTGCTATTTTTTTGTTATATATTTATGGAATTTTTGTAAAATACTATCAAATGTATTACTTTTTCGTAATTGAATGGCTTTGAAATAGAATGTGCAGTGTCCCCAATGCACTTGTGTTCATTAAAATACAATTTATTTGAAGAATTTTGAGGTTTACTCACCTTTTTAAACACACTGCTATTATTATGAACATAACTGTATGTGTCAGGCGGCACGGTGGAGGAGGGGGTGGTGCATGTGCCTCACAATACGAAGGTCCTGAATAGTCCTGAGTTCAATCTCGGGCTCGGAATATTTCTGTGTGGAGTTTGCATGTTCTCCCCGTGACTGCATGGGTTCCCTTCGGGTACTCCGGCTTCCTCCCACCTCCAAAGACATGCACCTGGGGATAGGTTGATTGGCAACACTAAATATTCCCTAGTGTGTGAATGTGAGTGTGAATGTTGTCTGTCTATCTGTGTTGGCCCTGTGATGAGGGGGCGACTGGTCCAGGGTGTTCGCCACCTTCCGCCCGAATGCAGCTGATATAGGCTCCATCACCCCAAGAGGGACCAGCGGTAGAAAATGGATGGTTGGAAGTGTTCTTTTATTATAGGCTATTTGAATAAAATAACGCATTCAGTGCAATATAACACCCTTATCTGTTTCGCCCTGTGATTTTTAGTGTTTGTAGATGATTTCCTCAGAGCAACACTTGGAATAGACTACTTTTTTCACCAGACACATTAGTATATTTGCACAAAGTATCGTATTGAATCAGGATCGCCGATACCAGCATGAATTTGACTTAGTATCAGATCAAAAAGAATTAAGTGGAATCGCACATCACTACGATGCATACACGATTGGGAATGTCGTCAACACAATTCATTTGAAAGATATCCAAAAATGTAAACCTTATATGAAAAATGCTAAAAACAAAGTCCAAACGGCAGCGCTGTGGAGAAAAACAATTTATAAACTAAGAAAAGTAAGTAAACTTGGTGTCGAAAAGAGCAGATCGTATGGTTACGACCAGGAACATCACATACAAGGAAACACAGCAACGAGTCAATCCGAGAAGACGCCCAATACAAAAAGTAAAAAGTACAGCAGAAAAAAACGGAATATATAAAAACATGAAACAAGACTTGGCACGGAAAAGAAAGTTACAGTGAAGTAGTGACACATAATAGGGAACTTAAGTCAACAAAAGAAATCATGAGGAGTAAACTGGTGTCGTCCTGACGTAAACACAAAAAAAATGCAAATGATGTCCACTTGCCTCACTGCTTAACCCCCACCGAATAAACTACTGATCTCCTAACTACAGCCTGTGAGCCGGATAGGGCCCGCCAGTCTCCACAATCTGGCCCGCGAGACAAAACTGCTATATTTTTATTTCTTTAAATCTGCCCTTTTCAGACGCTAAGGCAAATAATTTTGTTGATGTATATGTCCATATCTATTGCACAGATGTACATATATATACATATATATATATACATATGTGTATATATTTCTTGTGTATATGTGTATATATTTCTTTAACTCAGTGTTTCTCAAAGTGTGGGGCGCGCCCCACTGGTGGGGAATAGAGACATGACAGGTGGGGCGCGGGCCCTGCGATGAGGTGGCGACTTTTCCAGGGTGTACCCCGCCTTCCGCCCGATTGTAGCTGAGATAGGCGCCAGCGCCCCCTGCGACCCCGAAAGGGAATAAGCGGTAGAAATGGATGGATGGACAGGTGGGGCGCGAGGAACGGGAGGAAATTTCACTTTCACATTTTTTTTTTTTTTTTTAATTCTTAGATTTTTTTTTTTACAACCCCTGTAAATCACTTTGTGATTCTGTCTGTGTAATCTGATGTATACATTAATGTAAATTACTTATTTTTCCTTTAAGCTTTAAATTTCTAGGTAGAAGCGAAAGTTTGACAGACGCAACAGTAACTAATGGGGGCGGGGATAAGTGGAACAAACGTTCGCGCGGATGGGTAGCAGGCTAATGTGTGGACCACAATTACGCAAAACGGATAAATTAGCTTCATATAGAGTTGCATACAGAATTGCTCAATGCAAAAAAGCAAACACAATTGCTGATTAGCTGATTCTCCCTGCTGCAATAGACATGGTGTCAGTCATGCTTGACTAGACATGCGCAGCAAAATTAAAAGCTGTCCCACTGTTGAGAGACGTATATGCAACATTGCAAGTGATCTTGAGGAACAACTCGTAGAGGGGTTGGCAACCGGCGGCTCCGGAGCAGCATGCTGCTCTTTGATCACTCTGATGCGGCTCAGCTTGTCACGGCCAGCTCAGCTTGTCATCCTGCTTGCAAACCTCCGGACACGCCCACGGCCGCGAGCGTCTCCGGAGACATGTGAGTGTCCAAGTTAAAGCGCCTGACAGCGGACCTTGAAGATGTTTCACGCCAGAAGGCCGTTCTTGCTCAGAATCACAAATAGTGTGATATTGAAAACCTCCCCAAACCAGACAAACTTGTGTTCGAAACTTGGAACGCAATCCCTGACTTTTATGTGAACATGAAAAAGTATGCATTTGGAGTCCTGTCGATCTTTGGATCCACATATGTATGTGAGCAGGTGTTCTCCAACATGAATTTTATTTAAAAAAAACATGGCACACGCCTCACAGATGAGAGTTTACAATTCTGTGTGAAGATAAATGTGACGTCATCCAGCCCCGATGTGGTGACACTGTGCGCTGCGGTTCAGGAGCAGAAATCACATTGACCACGTATGATAAATATTTTAATTTCCTATAATTTTGCATATATTCACATGTTTTAATTGTTCAGCGAAATAGACATTTTATTATTTAGGTTTGCAGCTGCAGCTGACTTCATGGCGCCAGTAAAAGGATGACAGCACAGAGAGAGAGGACTGCTTTTTTGGTTCTCTGCCAGTGAGTAATTTAAGTTCGGCGTTTTGTTTTTTCATTACTACAAGGAGGACTTAAATAGACATGAATTATTTTACTTAACCTTCAACCCGACGTCTTTTTAGGAGTTAAAACGTTTTGTTGCATGCAGAAATTTTATTTAATTTTTTCTGCAGTCGTTCATTGATTTCATAAACGTAACCCATCATAGTTTGTTTATACATAGCACAAAGCAAAAAGAAAACTTTATATGCAGTGTTATTTCATTTTTTTATTTTTTATTCTATTTTATTTTATATTTTGAATTGTTTTGTCCTGTCCAGCTTCTTAGGCAAATCATATAGTTGATGTAGATGCCCATATCGGCTGTTCACATTTACTTTACAGAAGAGAAGTGTAGGATACTTCTCTTGTTGCCTTATTTAAATTTGACTTTATTAAATGTATTTATAATATCATTTTGTGCAGCCAGGCTGGAGCAGCAAAGGATAGAAAGAGAAAAAAAGGAAGACATAGGGGGAAATTGTGGGGATCAGAGGGGGATTAGACAGTGTTATTTCATTTTAAATTTCAAAATAGTTTTGTAGCTCCCGTGGCTCTTTGAGTGGTAAATGTTGCTGACCCCTGTCGTAGACAAATTAAAATAAAGTCGTTTTGCTTTACAAGTGGACAAAGTTACTGACAGCAATAAAGACTGCCTGTTCATCGCATACGTCCGCTTTGTGAATGGTAAGTCACTGTGCGAGGATTTACTATTTTGCAAATACATAAAAAATAGAGCCACTGCTGATGAGCTGGTCAAGATAATGGACAGTTTCCTCAAAGAACACAACCTTAAATGGGAAAACTGTGTGGGCTTTTGCTCTGATGGCGCACAGACCATGGCAGGGTCAAGAAACGGGCAGCAGGCTTTAATAAAGAGGGTTGCGCCATTTGCGCATTGGACACACTGTGTCATTCACCGGGAAGCACTCGCGTCAAGGCAGCTCAGCCCCGAACTCAATGAGGTTTTAACAGATGTTGTGAGCGCGGTAAATTTGATCAAAACACGAAAAAGTGGCACTTTTAATTTATTTATTATTGAACTTGATGCAAGTTATTTGATTTATTATTGAACTTGATGCAAGTTATAACACTATTGTTTTATTTATTATTGAACTTGATGCAAGTTATACCACAGCTGCACAGTTATTTTATTTATTATTGAACTTGATTTTATTTTATGTTATTGAGTTTGAATGTATACAACTTGATGTTACTTGATGTTCAATACATTTGAAAATGTTAAAATTGGCATTAGCGATCTGTTTGGGCGATGGGGGCATGTGGGGCTTGAAAACTCCCCCTTGTCCAAAGTCGGGATGACAAAAAAAGTTTGAGAACCACTGGTTTAACTAGTTTGGAGTCATTAAATTATGAGTTTTTCTAAAAATATATATTAAGTAGTGACCAAAGGCTTCAAATAATCACCTGAAAATAGCGCGTATTATTGGCTTAACACAATGTAACTTCGATTAAATGTCTGGCTGTTACAAATGTTGACATTATTCATGTGCTAAGGGTTCGCCGGTTGACCTCCACGGCAACAGTGCATGAGGCTTCAAGGACAATCTGTGTTTTTATCATCCCCCAACACCCGCATCTCTCTCAAAGAGAAAAGTGCAGCACTAGTCTGTTGAATCTCTATGCTTTCATTTGTGTATATTCATTTTTACGTGCAAACGCTCATCATTTATCATTTTGCATGAACTATTACAAGGCTTGCGAGGAATGAACCATGTAAAACATCAAGTTCGTCTGCTGACTGTTTTGTTCAGGAATAGACATGGTAACAGTCATCTAGAAAGGGTGTTTGTGAAATGGGATGTTTTTTTAAATACATTTCATGCCTTAATGGTATAATTGTAAATGTCCATCCATCCATCCATCCATCCATCCATTTTCTACTGATTGTCCCTTACAGGGTGACAGGGGGTGCTGGGGTCTATTCTGGCTGCAAACGGGCGAAAGGCGTTGTACACCCTGGACAAGTCTCCACCTCATCACAGGGCCAACACAGATAGACAGACGACATTCACACTCACATTCACACACTGGAGACAATTTAGTAAATGTCTCTATTGTAATACATGTTGGTAGGTTTGAATCTTCTAGAAAATGGACAATTAATCAAACAGTAAATTGTCCATCCATCTATCTCCTTCTGCTTATCCGAGGTCGGGTTGCAGGTAAGCAGCCGAAACGAGGAAGCCCAGAGTTCCCTCTTCCCAGCCCAGTTATTTTTAAAAAAGTTTTTGGTTTGAAATGTTCCAATTGTCTAATTTCAAAGGCTAACCTCCTTCAAATGGACTAATAATCCCACAGGCACATAGACATTAGTGTCATGATCTGTCACCCGGGTCATGGCATGATTTATGTTTGGGAGTTTTTCCTGTCTTCTTCTGTTTCCTGGGTGCACCCTCTTTCCCTGTTTACTGTCGGTTTCCATGGGCACTGATTCTCCTCACCTGTCTGTGTTTAGCAATTAGTGTTCCCAGCAGGTGTTTTGGTTAATCACTCCCCTTTATAGTTTCCTGTCACCCAGCATTGGTTGCTGGGTCATGTTTGCCATAGGCAACATTTACGTTTTCCTGTTTTTTCTCCTCGCTGTAGTGATTTTGTATACATTAGCATTCCTCGTTTTTTACCGTTTGTGACATATTGGTTTGTTTTAGCTCCACGCTTCTTAACGTCCTTAGTTTTGTATTTTTGTCCAGCGTTTTATTTATTAATAAAACGTAATCTTACCTGCATGCTACTCTTGCTTGTTTTCTGCCTTGGAAGGATCGCTACCAGTGCAGCCATGCGCCCCAGAAGACGCAACAATTAGTACAACTTGAGTTTATAAGTGGCAAGAATATCCCCCCAAAAATTAATTTAGTTACAAATATGATGTTTGAAAATGTGTTGTGCAAAAAATATATTTTTGAAACATTTAAAAAATATAACAAATGTAACATTTTAACATTTGTTCCTTTTTATGACATAAGTAGGACAGAATAGGATTGGATATACTTTATTGAACACACAATGCGGAAAATATGTGGTTGCAGTGCAGATACAAAAAGTCCACAAACAAGGTAAAAACACATGAAAACAAGAGGAAAACCTCAAACAACTCAAAGGACCCGAAATACATTAAAAAAAGCAGAGAGCTGATGCAATTAGCTGCCAATTCAGTGGAACCATTTCTACGTAGAGCTACAAAATAAAAAGCAAAACATTAAACAGATTGCGTACATACGATTGTACCATGCATAGACAGACATTAAAACAAAACAAAACCACCGACATACTGTAAACCGCGGTGGCCTCTCCCGCCTAGCGGTGTGTGTAAGGACCAGCCTCGAAGCCAGCGGAAAGTGAGCGGATGGCCCAGCTGGGACTAGTTAGCTAATCACCTGTCGCCTTTATTAGCAGCAGCCGGGCCGAGACACGTGTTTGGAGTTGGACCCAGAGAAAGACACACGCACAGAGACAGAACGAGGCAGCGCAAAGACACGCCGGACTGGAAAGTCCAAAATATTGCTGGAAAGCAATCCATACTTGTGTGTATGAAAATAAATACTTGCTCAAACCCTATACACCGGGTTCAAGGACAGATCTATCGGACTCAGGAGAACCCTCCACAAGCAAAGACGCTCACAACTATTCTTTTTTTTCATGAATATAACATGTGACCAATGTCATAATAGTTTAGGAAACTAACACACAGGAAATTTGCTAGCAAACAAACACGATGACGTGCTAGTTTACTAACCTGGATAACTACAATCAATACACTTGAACAATTGTGTTTGAGGTATCCAATAGTATATTATGTACTACAAGGACCTAAACACAACATGATAACCTTTTTAATACTAATAGTTAGAGCAGTCAACTTCTGCAATTTTGAACTGCATCCAAAGACAAAAAATACATGAATCATGACTATTGCTTTTAATTAATATTTTTGGATCCATGTCAGACAGAGTAACACATATCTAAATAATGAATTTGTTATGAATTTGTCACATTAAACACTATCCTCTTTGACTCATTTGACTCGGTGGAGGCTCAACCCTGCTCTGTCCCCCCCTGAGCTGACCTTTCAGATTAAAAAGGCTGTTTTGGCAACATATGAGCTCATGCGTAATTGGTTGAGGTGATATTTCCTGTTCAATGCTACCTAGTTCCTTTGTGGTCACCTCCGTGGTTGGCCAGTTCTGGCGCTGCTAATAGACTTTGGTCACTGGCCGGTGAACCATGTCGAGGAAACTATACATGTCTTCAAAATGTACACTGGCATGCAGAATGTGCGTGTTTGCTTGATGCTGTGACCTTCTCCCTTCAATGACTGAGTCATTCAGTGGTCACATGTTGTGGCCCTATGTCACAAGGGGTCTCAGGTTGGTTCTTGGTCATGAGCCTTTTAAAGTAGACTTTGTGAGGAATCTCTTTCTGGAGTGTGTGATTTCTTTCCACACACGAAAAAAAAGACAATTGTAGATAGTGTGGAGGTCACTTTGATATGTTTCACATTGTATTTAAGCAAGCAAGCTAATGTTGCCCCAATGTGGGTTGACAAAGACTAAAACAGTGGTTCTAAACCTTTCCGACTTTTCCACTCAAATAGTAACACTGGAATAGAAATTTTACTCTTGATTTTTATTTGTATTCATAAATTAAGTCTAACCTACTACAGTTAACAATCTTGTCAAATGATATGAAATGTTAATCAGAGATTTTTTTATTTTACACATGAAATTTAGGCTCAGGTCAGGCTGATTAGAAAAATAATCATTAACCACATATACTGCATAAAAAGGGACTTAATCGTGTTTAAAAGTTTATAAACACGTAAAGAACATAATTTCATGGCTCTCTTGATTTTCAAATGATTTCTGCAACTCTTATTTTTTGTGATAGAGTAATTGGAGCACATACTTGCCCACTGTCAAGCATGGTGGTGGTAGTATTACGCTCCGTGTCAATGGAACTGGTGCTTTACAGAGTGTAAATGGGACAATGAAAAATGAGAAATATCTCCAAATTCTTCAGGACAAACTAAAATCCTCAGTCTGGAGGTCGAGTCTTGGCCGCAATTGGGTGTTCCAACAGGACAATGACCCCAAACACACGTCAAAAGTGGTACAGGAATAGCTAAATCAGGCTAAAATTAAGGTTTTAGGATTACCATTCTAGAGTCCTGACTTAAATGTGTGGACAATGCTGAAGAAACAACTCCATGTCAGAAAACCAACACATTTAGCTGAACTGCACCAATTTAGTCAAGAGGAGTCGTCAAAATTAAACCAGAAGCTTGCCAGAAGCTTGTGGATGGCTACCAAAACCACTTATTGTAGTAAAACCTGCCAAGGGACATGTAACCAAATATTGACATTGCTGTTTATATACTTTTGACCCAGCAGATTTGGTCACATTTTCAGTAGACCCATAATAACTTCATAAAAGAACCAAACTTCATTAATGTTTTTTGTGACGAACAAGTATGTGCTCAGATAACTCTATCACAAAAAAAATAAGAGTTGTAGAAATTATTGAAAACTCAAGACAGCCATGACATTATGTTCTTTACAAGTGTACGTAAACTTTTGACCACTGACAGAAATAAGTTTACCTGCAATTATGATTCAACTAAATTAATATTTAATTTAGAAAATGGATGGATGGATGTTTCTTAGCTAAACTGTTTTTAATATTTAAGTGCAAATGAAAATACAGGTTCAACACTTTAGTCACAGTTTTTGCGCTTAGAAATCGAGGCGGTATGGCTCGGTTGGTAGAGTGGCCGTGCCAGCAACTTGAGGGTTCCAGGTTCGATCATCGCTTCTGCCATCCCAGTCACTGCCGTTGTGTCCTTGGGCAAGACACTTTACCCTCTTGCTCCCAGTGCCACCCACACTGGTTTAAATGTAACTTAGATATTGGGTTGCCCTATGTTAAGCGCTGTGGGTCACGAGAGAAAAAGCGCTATATGAATATAATTCACTTCACAAATATTTCTATAACTTCATGTATATGAGCAAATGTGTACAAGTATGACTAATAACGCTCCTTGAATCCTTGGATTTCCAGATCTCTTATATTTGTTTGAGATTGTCATTTATGCCTAAAGTGGTGGAAAAGTGTATCACAATGGAGTACTGCGGCCCACTTCATTTGTCCTGGGTATGACGTTAAAGTGCATCCGGCAGTGGAGGCATCTCTATGGGGTCTTGGGGCACTAGGAGGTTAACCCCTTTACAACTGTTACCCCAGGTGGCTCTTAGCCGGGGATACGGTGAAGACCTCAACGGTGGATCAGGCGGAAGACGGTAAATGTAATAACCACCACAACGACTGCGATGGCGGAAGAAGGCATCCCCTCATCCATGTGGGCCCAGTTATGGGGAAATAGCAACCCAAGACCTCAAAAGTGGAACAGGCGGAGGATGATTGCAAAACTTATGGAGCGTCACAACGGTTGGGATGGCAGATGAAGGCTGCAGCAGAAAAGGGTCCCCAGTCGTCTTGAAGTTAAAGTTAAGTTAAAGTACCAATGATTGTCACACACACACTAGATGTGGTGAAATGTGTCCTCTGCATTTGACCCATCCCCTTGTTCAGTCCCTGGGAGGTGAGGGGAGCAGTTGGCAGCAACGGTGCCGCGCCAGGGTATCATTTTTGGTGATTTAACCCCCAATTCCAATCCTTGATGATGAGTGCCAAGCAGGGAGGTAATGGGTCCCATTTTTGTAGTCTTTCTCATGACTCGGCCGGGGTTTGAATTCACAACCTACCGATTTCAGGGCGGACACTCTAACCACTAGGCCACTGAGCAGGTTGAACTCTATGCCACTGGACCCTGATTTGGATTTGTCAAGGATCGTGTGGTGACTGTCTGTGCACCAGTCTACCATGTTAAACAAAGTCACGCACAGGCATCCTCCATAGAGGGATACACCCCGACCAGGAGGATTGTCATACTCGCTTCGAGTGACCGCCGATGATGATGCCATCCATCCATCCATTTTCTACTGCTTATTCCCTTTTGGGGTCACGGGGAATGCTGGTGCCTATCTTAGCTACAATTGGGCGGAAGGCGGTGTACACCCTGGACAAGTCGCCACCTCATCGCAGGGCCAACACAGATAGACAGACAACATTCACACTCACATTCACACACTAGGAAGCATTTAGTGTTGCCAATCAACCTATCCCCAGGTGCATGTCTTTGGAGGTGGGAGGAAGCCGGAGTACCCGGAGGGAACCCACGCAGTCACGGGGAGGACATGCAAACTCCACGCAGAAAGATCCCCATTCTGGGATTCAACCCAGGACTACTCAGGACCTTCGTATTGTGAGGCAGACACAAAAACCCCTCTCCCACCATGCTGCCCCCGATGATGATGGTTCCTGTGAAATTTACTTGATGGAAATCGTGCAAGGCATCGCTCGCACCATCAGTGGTGAGTTAATAGCTAACTTTTGGGGACATTCACACACAAAAAGCACACGTCCACACTGTTGACTTTCATTCCCTTGCTGGTGTTCCCTGCCGTCATGGCCAGTAAATTAGGAAGACACCTCTAAACTTATTAAAATACAACTTAGAGGTGCACATACGTATATTACCAGTCAAACAGCGTCGTCATTTGATTAAATTGTGTTGTGATCCGGTTTCCGGATCACATCTTTAGTCTACGTTTAGAGTCCCTTTTTGTGTTTTGATCATTTTTGGACTCTTCCGATCCCTTTGTTTGAGCACTTCCTTGTTTGCATTTGTCACCATGGCGACTTCATTTGCTCCACCTGCACTTACTTTCTGACGCACACCTGTTTTTGATTATTGTTTTAGTATTTAATCCGGCTTGCTACCTTAGTTCTGTCTGGATGTTTTGCTTGCCCCATGCAACAGTTACGTTTGGTATTCCTACTTTGTATTTACCTGGCTAAGTCACATCTTAGCTTTGCGTGCACTCTGCACGTCGTTACTCTATTGGACTTTGAACTCTATACTAGTTTAGTTTAGCTTCTCGTGGGCTCCGGCACGCCTTTCCTTTGCCTTTTGTCAGTGTTCTTTTATCATTTTGTATATTAAAACAAGCTCCTACCTGCATTCCTGCCAAGTCCGAGTCCTGTAGCATCCTGGGGTGGCAACTTCGCGCATCAATATGCGTCCCGACGCGACCAAATTGGTTTGTTTAGTGTTGATCATGTTGTTAGGATCATTGTCTGCTTTTGATTTGTTATTAATGTGCCCGCCTACCGTCCGAATGCAGCTGGCATAGGCTCCAGCACCCCCCGTGACCCTTAATTTAATTTTTGTATTATTTGTATCACAGTGCAGTATTTGTCTTATTTTCTATTCCAACACTATTTTGTGGGGATAAATAAGTATATTCCCCAATTGCTTCTCCCTTTTCCAAGTTAAAGGCAAACTCTATTAAAAAACAGAACCGTCTAATTTTGCCGCTTCTGTTTCTTCAGTAAGTTACCTTTTTTGGTTGGGCAATATCTTCAGACCAAAACCGTAGTTAGAGACAAACTGACCTCTTTAGTTGGTTTGGTGAGTGGGTAACCAACTCAATGACTTCACAGACTTGATTTGTGGGACTGATGATGCCACTTTTTCTTGCAACATGCAGACTTTATTGTTTTAACAAGCAGTTTTCAAGCACTGATAACTTTCACAGCAATCATTTTTCTTCTCGCCTGCTGCACACCGCTTTTCTATCGCCATCCACTTCCTCTCTCTTAAAATCCCAACCTGAGGTCAGGTCAATGTTCACGCAGGAACCAAAACATAGCTTCCCCAGGTTATGCTTATAACACTAATGTACCCTCACTCTGGATGATGGTTAGACCCTAAACATCATTCCAGGACACATTTCATAGTTCAAGAAGAATACCGGACTGGTTTACTTTGCACATATTTCCAAAGTAATAGTCAAACTCTTACACGGTACTAGAATGGCCCGTCAAGTGAGAACCGAGAGAAAGGAGGCAATGTCCATAAATTGTCTGTAAGTATAACTTGCATAAGCGTTTACTTGGCTAAAGGCTTGTAACTACCATATTTTTCGGATTACAAGTCGCTCAGGAGTATAAGTCGCACCGGCCGAAAATGCATAATAAAGAAGCAAAAAAACATATATACGTCGCACCGGAGTATAAGTCGCATTTTTGGGGGAAATGTATTTGATAAAATCCAACACCAAGAATAGACATTTGAAAGGCAATTTAAAATAAATAAAGAATAGTGAACAACGGGCTGAATAAGTGTACGTTATATGAGGCATAAATAACCAACTGAGAAGGTGCCTGGCATGTTAACGTAACATATCATGGTAAGAGTCATTCAAATGACTATAACATATTCAAGATTCAAGATTCAAGATTGTTTATTGTCATATGCACAGTTAAACAGACAGTTTGCCGTACAATGAAAATCTTACTTTGCTAGTCCACCCTTCAACAAGTCACAAGTCACACGGTACTTAGCTAAAAATAAAAAAAAACATTTATATACAAAGCACAGTGAGTAACATAACATTATTGCACATTCTGATTGACAGTCAACAGTATAAATATGGAGGTGACCTTGGGTCACAGCAGCAGTTAATTTGTCTTTAGTAATCAAAGGTGAAAAGTGTCTACAGTGATGGTTCACAGTTCGGGGGTGGTCAAGGTACCTGTCTTGTTCAAAAGACAAAGTAAAAATGGGGGAGGGGGCGGGGGGGGCTAGCATTCACGTTTACCAAACAATCTGTCACCCCTAATCGATAAATCCCATGAAATCTTCTTCCTCGATGTCGCTTCCAAACAACTCTGCCAACTCCAAAGGTATGTGCCGCTTCCTGTAGTCGTTTTCTGCTGCATATTTCACTACGTCCAGCCTGTAATCTGCAGTACATCATTTCCTTTCGGGTGCCATTTTTGTTCAGCCCTTCTCAGTTTTTATAAGTTACCGCCAACGATAAAATTATCCATTTTAATAGCTACGGCAGTAGCATATAGCATATAGCAGTTAGCATTCCATGACTCACAATGCACTTCTGCCATGACCCTCCCGCGCCGAATTCTTATTGGTTGACGTGTGCGTGACGATTGCTGACGTGTGCGTGACGGTTGCTGACATTTTCTTGGTTTCTTCCGCGAATTAGATAAATAATATTATTTGATATTTTACGGTAATGTGTTAATAATTTCAGAAATAAATCGCTCCGGAATATATGTCGCACCACCGGCCAAACTATGAAAAAAACTGCAACTTATAGTCTGAAAAATACGGTAAAAAGGTGGCAAATACAGAAAAATATTGAACAACACATTTGGACTGATTGTACTCTCTGGTTTTGAACATCAGTGGCTGACGACACTCTCTTTTTCATCTCTAATGGTTGTTTCTTTGACTCCTCTGGGGGCTGAGGAGTCCAATGTGTGAGCAACATCTTCTGCAGCAGGTTTTTATAATCTTTGGTATGACTCGGCCGGGGTTTGAACTCACGACCTACCGATTTAAGGGCGGACACTATAACCAAAAGGCCACTGAGCAGATTGATAGTGTTGATAATGAGTGTTAATATGGATAATAGCAAACAAGCAAATACTTTTATTGTGCACAAAATACATTTATATTATTTTTGGAGTGAGATTGATTTCTATTAAATATAATGTCTGTCCTTGCAAATGTTTCTGTCCTTAAAATCAGGCTTTACAACCTCAACATTAAGACACAAATATAACGCTAAAGAAGACGTCAAAGCTTGAAAAGACGTCAACGGTGAGAAGCTGCTTAACTCAGCACCTGCCAGGGAAACTCTGGCACACGTACCAATGTGGAACTGCTGCTGGACAACCAGAAAGGTGGAAGGGCAGCTGAACTTGAGGAGGATGTTCCACAGCAGGTGGCGGTTTACTGTATCAAAGGCCTTTTTGAGGTCGACAAAGGCATAGTAGAGATCCTGGTGTAGCACACAACACTTCCCTTGCAGCAGACTGGCAACAAAGCTTGTATCGACGGTGCTGCGCTCATTCCAGAAGCCACACTGAGACTCAGGCACGACCAGATCGACGACAACAATCCGGTTGAGCATGATCTTGGCCAGCACCTTGCCAGCCATGGCATGCAGAGAAATATCCCAGATAGCCATTCCGCTAGTACAGTGGTACTCAACCTTTTTTCAGTAATGTACCCCCGTGAAAATTTTTGTAATTCAAGTACCTCCTAATCAGAGCAAAACATTTTTGGTTGACAAAAAGAGATAAAGAAGTAAAATACAGCACTATGTTATCAGTTTTGCATTTATTAAATTGTGTAACTGTGCAAAATATTGCTCATTTGTAGTGGTCTTTCTTTAACCATTTGGAAAACATATATAAAAATAACTAAAAACTTGTTGAAAAATAAAAGATTCAAATATAAAAAAGATTTCTACTCAAAAAAGTAATCATCAGTCAAAGCATTTCTTCACAAAAAAAGAAATCTTTAATATCAATATTCATGGAACATGTCCACAAAAAATCTGTCTGTCAACACTGAATATTGCATTGTTGCATTTCTTTTCACAGTTTATGAACTTACATTCAAATTTCGTTCAAGTATTATTCAATAAATATATTTACAAAGGATTTTTGAATTGTTGCTATTTTTAGAATATTTAAAAAAAATCTCACATACCCCTTGATATACCTTCAAGAACCCCCAGGGGTAAGCGTACCCCAATTTGAGAACCACTGCACTAGTACACAAGAACAAATATATAATTGAATAACTTGTTTACTTTTCAACAAGTTTTTAGTTATTTGAATATCTTTTTTTCCAAATAGTTCAAGAAAGACCACTACAAATGAGCAATATTTTGCACTAATTTAATAAATCCGAAACTGATGACATAGTGCTGTATTTTACTTCTGTATCTCTTTTTTTCAACCAAAAATGCTTTGCTCTGATTAATGGGTACTTGAATTGAAAAAATGTTCACAGGGGTTACATCACTGAAAAAAGGTTGAAAACCACTGCCTTAGATCATCGTTTTTGTAGGCCAAGATAAATCATATGGGCACACTTAAAATGGCAAAACTTCAGATTTACCATATGCAGTTCTCACATTAATAGTGATGTTTTGGATCCGGGTGTGCCTGTATTATAAATGTATCGTGTTCACCGGCTTTGAAAATCCCTCAGCGTGGATATGTAGCCCTCAAGCAGTGTGCATACATAGATCAAAATAACAGGGCTGAAATAGACCAAAGTCAAAGTGTCCAGAAAGGGCATTGGTCTGGATGAATAGAGATAGATGAGGCTGTGAATTCTTTCACAGAGTTGCGAGCCCTGCTGTTTGTTTCATGAAACTGGTGTCGCCCTGAATCTAGTTATTTAGGCGGAAAGGATGACTGTTAAAGAGTTGATGAGAGTGGTGGCTCATATTCTTTCTTCTTTGGTTCAAAACTGGTTTGAGGAGAAAGAATGGAAGTTGTTGCTGTTGGCTCTTTGGTCGGATGAAATGCATGAGAGAACTCGCATGACATCACGTCATTTGACTGGAAAGGCTTTACTCCTCTTATCACATGGGAAAGAATGATGTTTACAGCAGCAATCAAGATGAGCCGACTTTGCATTGTTTTATGCGCGATTCAACAAGTTCATGACAGTGTCGTAAAACATTCAAGCGTTCCTATTGTTCCAAAAATGTCCAGAAAATCCAGCGAGAAGATCCTAATTCATTTCAGTCTCTTTGTTTTTGAAAGATTAATACGTGCTAGGGTTTTGATCAGTCTGACAAAACTCTTTAAAAAAATATGCATGCTAAGAGTGTGTTTTGAGGTATCATAAATGAAACAAGGTAATAGCTGCAATATGCTGGGTCTTTGTTAACACTGTGGACATTAGGGCACTCTTGGGAAAGTAAGTATTTGATCCCTTCCTGATTTTGTTAGTTTAGCCCCTTACAAAGATATGAATGAACGGCCCAGAATGTGTATAGTAGTTTTGCTCCGACAAAAAGAAACAGAATGTAAAAGAAATCTAGAAAAAAATAACATGGAAAAATAGGCTATAAGTCAAATTGTATTAGGTTGAGAGAAAAAGGTTTTTGATCCCCAAACAAAAAAAAATACTCACTACTCGCTGGAGAAAACCTTGTTGGCAAGCACGCAGGTCAGACGTTTCCTGTAGTTGGTCACCAGGATTGCAAACATCTCAGGAGGGGTTTTGGTCACAGAAACAACACCAAGCAGAATGTTTTCCACCTTCATGTTTGACAGTAGGGATGCTGTTGTTGGGCTCATATTCACCATTTTTATACCTCAGACACGTCAGTCCACTTGATGCCAAAGAGCTCAATTTTGGTTTCTGGGTCTACATCACATTCTTCCAAGCCTTGTCTGAGTAATTCTGGTGTTTATTGTCAAACCTTAGACGTCCTGTACACGTGCCTTCTTGAGTAGAATGGACTTGTGGGAACTGCAGGATCTCAGTTCACCACAGCAAAGTTGTGGTACTCATGATTTTCCTAGTGACTGTGTTTCTAACTCCCTTGAGACTATTAACCAGATCTGCCCTTGTAATTCTAGACCGGTTGCTCACCTTTCTCACAATAATCCTTACCCTGCCAGGAGAAATATTGAATGGAGCTACAGAATGAGGTCGATTGACTGATTTCTTATATTTCTTGTTTTAGTAAATGATTGTGGTTTATTTCTCATCCAGCTTCTTCTTGACATACTTGTGGTCTGCTCCAGTCTTGGGCAGGTTTCTAATATTTGAGAGCCCTTTGGTCTTGCCTATGATGGTGGAGAGATGTACATGGAAGAGACTGTTTCTGTAACATATTCTGTCCACATAATTAATTGTGGTTAGGAGTACTTTCCTCAAGAGACAGGACTAATGTGTGTGTTTCATTGACATATTAAAGGGCTGTGGAAGTCAGAAGGCAGGCTGGATTGTAGGGGATCTAATACTTTATTATCAAGTACAACCCCGTTTCCATATGAGTTGGGAAATTGTGTTAGATGTAAATATAAACAGAATACAATGATTTGCAAATCATTTTCAACCCATATTCAGTTGAATATGCTACAAAGACAACATATTTGATGGCCAAACTGTTAAACATTTTTTTTTTTTTTTTGCAAATAATCATTAACTTTAGAATTTGATGCCAGCAACACGTGACGAAGAAGTTGGGAAAGGTGGCAATTACTCCTAATAAAGTTGAGGAATGCTCATCAAACATGTATTTGGAACATCCCACAGGTGTGCAGGCTAATTGGAAATAGGTGGGTGCCATGATTGGGTATAAAAACAGCTTCCCAAAAATTGCTCAGTCTTTCACAAGAAAGGATGGGGTGATGTCCACCCCTTTGTCCACAACTGCATGAGCAAATAGTCAAACAATTTAAGATCAAAGTTTCTCAAAGTGCAATTTCAAGAAATTTAGGGATTTCAACATCTACTGTCCATAATATCATCAAAAGGTTCAGAGACTCTGGAGAAATCACTCCACGTAAGCGGCATGGCCGGAAACCAACATTGAATGACCGTGACCTTCGATCCCTCAGACCGCACTGTATCAAAAACCGACATCACTCTCCAAAGGATATCACCACATGGGCTCAGGAACACTTCAGAAAACCACTGTCACTAAATACAGTTCATCGCTACATCTGTAAGTGCAAGTTCAAGCTCTACTAGGCAAAGCGAAAGCGTTTTATCAACAACATCCAGAAACGGCGCCAGCTTTTCTGGGCCCGGAATCATCTAAGATGGACTGATGCAAAGTGGAAAAGTGTTCTGTGGTCTGACGAGTCCACATTTCAAATTGTTTTTGGAAATATTCGACATCGTGTCATCCAGACCAAAGGGGAAGCGAACCATCCAGTCTGTTATCGACGCAAAGTTCATAAGCCAGCATCTGTGATGGTATGGGGGTGCATTAGTGCCCAAAGCATGGGTAACTTACACATCTGTGAAGGCACCATTAATGCTGAAAGGTATATATATATATATATATATATATATATATATATATATATATATATATATATAAATAAAACAGGGATTAGTTGTTGTGCCTCACAATACGAAGGTCTTGGGTTCATTCCTGGGCTCGGGATCCTTCTGTGGGGAGTTTGCATGTTCTCTCCGTGACTGCGTGGGTTCCCTCCGGGCACTCTGGCTTCCTCCCACCTCTGAAGACATGCACCTGGGGATAGGTTGATTGGCAACACTAAAAGGTCCCTAGTATGTGAATGTGAGTGTGGGTGTTGTCTGTCTATCTGTGTTGGCCCTGCGATGAGGTGGCGACTTGTTCAGGATGTACCCAGCCTTCCACTTGGGTGGAGCTGGGATAGACTCCAGCCACCCCCGTGACCCTGAGAGGGACACGCGGTAGGAAATGGATGGATATATACGCACCAATAAAAGAAGGCCGATATCAACACACGTCAAAATACCGATTATCAGTCGGCCTGACTGATAATCGGTCGATCACTACTGTAAACCTACAAAATCAGCAAGTAATCAAATATTTATTTCCCCACTATATTGTAAATTACAACAATCATGGATGTTCATCTAACAAGCAGGATTAGTTCAAGCCAAATTATTACAGATTTAAAAGACCAATCCATCTTCAAACAGACAAAGGTTTTCAGCCTCTAAAATCTCTCCCCCATTTAAAATACCACAATACATATCAATCTCCTGGAGCTGCTTTGTTTACGTTGACAGTTCGACGCAATTTTACAGGCTTTCTGTGTGCGCTACCGGGTAGTGTCTGCATGATGAGACACAGTTTGTAACCGTGACATTTGTTACGAGTCTGTCATAGATGCAGTCTTTTTACTGTCATCCTCCTGGAGTGTTGGCGTATTTCCAGAATAGCCTGCAACGTTGAACCGCTAGGCAGGCGCCGCTGTGGTTTCGGTTATGTTGTTGCCTCTTTTTGATCGTTTCAAAATTTCTGATTTAAAATGACTTACCTTTTGACAACTGACCTCCTTTGGATCAAAGTTGAGCTGGCAAGGTCAGAGATACCCAACAAGCCCCAGCTTTTCCCTGTTTAAACTGTTCTTATCTTGTGTTATTCAACAGACCTTCAGTGGAGAGAATGGTGTGTTGATCATTTGGTGTCTTGGCAGATTAAAATATTTAAAATGCTGGATATGAGATTTTTAATGCTTGACATAAAACTAGTTTCTAAGTGAACCACACTCTCCTTAACTTCTCAAATCCAGGGCCATTTTGATTGAAAAAGACATCCAAAATAAATCACGTTTTCTTTCAGCTTCTAATCTAAAAGGTTTACACCAGGGGTCCCCAAACTATGACCCGTGGGCCCACCAGTGTCCACAATTTGGACCCCAGGATGTCCCAAATTAATCTTTAATAACATTACAGTTGGAACATTGAACAACATACTATTGTCAATTGGATGATGTCAGTATTGTTACTCATTGACCATAAATTTTGCACCTTTACCAGAGTGCATAGAAGCAGTGAAGTGAATTATATTTATATAGTGCTTTTTCTCTAGTGACTCAAAGCGCTTTACATAGTGAAACCCAATATCTAAGTTACATTTAAACCAGTGTGGGTGGCACTGGGAGCAAGTGGGTAAAGTGTCTTACCCAAGAACACAACGGCAGAAGCGGGGATCGAACCTGCAACCCTCAAGTTGCTGGCACGGCCGCTCTGCCAACCTATACCGCCCCAAGCAATACGTAGGTACCAATTCAGACAACCTTTCCACCCATGGTCCAAATAACCCAAAACCAACACAGAAAGTTAATACTTGTGGTACAAAACACACAACCTGACCTGATATGTTGATATCATATACATATATAATGTTTTATTACCCATTTGATACACACACATGCACGCACACTTGCACACGCACTCAACCAACTATTTGTCTACACTTCAAGATTAAAGTCTGTAAGAAAAGTCTCTCTGGGCCCTACTCTCTGACTCGAGTCCTTGTTCTAAGAAGCTATCAGACCAGCATTCTGCATCCTCAGTAACCTACTCTAGTGTGTCCACATGACAGTGTATTGGTGATTTCCCCCAAAATCGGGTTTTATCACAGATTATTCTATATTTCATCATGTCTATCATGTTTGGCAAACTTTTATCTTCAATTTGAAGTTGCATTTGGGGTTGCGTTTGCTGCAGTATTATTGTTTTGATGGTTTTATAGAGTACTTGGTACCATAATTTTGTTTTTCCTGTATGCTGCTTTATTTAAAACTTGGAATAGTGTAGCCTTTATTTTATTTAAGTGGCACTATTATTGTTCTGTTTTGATGATGGGTTTTATACTTGAATACTTGGTACCATAATTTTATTTTTCCCGGTAGGCTGCTTTATTCAAAAACTTTATTTATTTTCAGTATTGGTATTCTATTTGACAATTGCTGCACTACTGCCATGTTGAGGCCTTGTGGATCTCTTGTCTTTTGATAGTCTTGTTTTTTTGTTTGTATGTTTACAATAGCTTTTACATTTAAAGTTTTTCATACGTACCAAATAATGGCCTGGTGCAGGCTGGTGCAAAAATAAATAAAAGCCTTGTGCAAATAACTGCCTGCTTGTTTTAAACGCCCGTCTCCAAAAATGATTTTGTGGAATAAACGCCCGGGCTACTATTTGGTAATATATATACAGTATATATATATATATATATATATATATATATATATACATATGTGTGTGTGTGTGGTAACTTGTTGGTATTGCCGTGACAAAGCATGCTAAAGCAAAACATGTACTCGAGGATGGCAGCGACAGTGTTGCCAATGTTGCCAATCCTCTTGGCGACATTTTTTTAAAAACCGCGACTAGCGAGACCAATTTAATGACTTTTCTCAGTGACATTGGAGACTTTTTGTGTCTTAAAGACTCTGAGGTGAAAGCAAGCAGCAGTCGCCATCCTCAGCAAGCAGTAACATCCCAATAGCTACATGCTGGCACGAATGCTAGCTACATCCACAACAAGCAGAGGTGAACGCTACGCACCATAAAAATTATTACTCTGACGCAAGTTAAAAAAATTGTTGCCAAAATTTTCGATCAATTTTATCCAGTTTTAATAACTTTCTGTTTTTTAATTTGCTAAAACTTTATACAATTAAGTTGGTTATAACTTGAAGATGCAAATAAATTTGGGTTAATGAACATAAAAAAGGCAGCTAATTAATTTCACCAGACCTAAATAAAGGTATTTTATAGGTTGGTAAAACTTGGTATGATTAAGTTGGTGACAAGTTGAAGAGGCAGTTGAAGATGCAACAATCCATCCATCCATCCATTTCCTACCGCTTGTCCCTTTTGGTGACAAGTGGGGTGCTGGAGCCTATATCAGCTGCATTCGGGCGGAAGGCGGAGTACACCATAGACAAGTCGCCACCTCATCGCAGGGCCAACACAGATAGACAACATTCACACTCACATTCACACACTAGGGACCATTTAGTGTTGCCAATCAACCTATCCCCAGGTGCATGTCTTTGGAAGTGGGAGGAAGCTGGAGTACCCGGAAGGGAACCCACGCAGTCATGGGGAGAACATGCAAACTCCACACAGAAGGATCCCGAGCCCAGGAATGAACCCCGGATCTTCGTATTGTGAGGCAGAAGCACTAACCCCTCTTTCACCGTGCTGCCCAAGATGCAACAATATTAAGTAACATTGAAAATTCAGTTAGACAAAAATGAAAGAAGACACCACACCTAAAATAAAAAGAAAATAAAAAAAAAAAAATGTATATATATATATAAGTTAAAAAGTGTTACTTTGATGCAACTTACAAAAATTGTTGCAACATTTTCCTATCAATTTTCAGGAGTTTTAAGTTTTAGATTGTTTGGATTAAGAATCACCAGAAGAAAGATTTGTGTATGTAAGAAATTATCAAAGCAGCTGTGTTAGATAAGTAAACACTAATGTATAATGTATAAAATAAAATAAATATTTAAAAAGTGCCATCTCCGGGTTGGAGAGGAGACCCTCCCCCAAGTGGAGGAGTTCAAGTACCTAGGAGTCTTGTTCACGAGTGGGGGAAGAGTGGATCGTGAGATCGACAGGCGGATCGGTGCGGCGTATTCAGTAATGCGGACGTTGTATCGATCCGTTGTGATAAAGAAGGAGCTGAGCCGGAAGGCAAAGCTCTCAATTTACCAGTCGATCTACGTTCCAATCCTCACCTATGGTCATGAGCTTTGGGTCATGACCGAAAGGATAAGATCACGGGTACAAGCGGCCGAAATGATTTTCCTCCGCCGTGTGGCGGGGCTCTCCCTTAGAGATAGGGTGAGAAGCTCTGACATCCGGGAGGAACTCAAAATAAAGCCGCTGCTCCTTCACATCGAGAGGAGCCACATGAGGTGGTTCGGGCATCTGGTCAGGATGGCACCCGAACGCCTCCCTAGGGAGGTGTTTACGGCACGTCCAACCGGTGGGAGGCCACCGAGAAGACTCAGGACAGGTTGGGAAAACTATGTCTCCCGGCTGGCTTGGGAACGCCCGGTATCCCCCGGGAGGAGCTACACGTAGTGGCTGGGGAGAGGGAAGTCTGGGTTTCCCTGCTTAGGCTGCTGCCCCCGCGACCCGACCTCGGATAAGCAGAAGAAGATGGATGGATGGATGGATTAAAAAATAAGTAATTTACTTAAATTTAAATACAGTCAAACTACCGGTGGTTCAAAAAGCTATTATTTGTGTCCATTTTCCTTTGTGTGTGGCCAAAGTCACAAGTAATTGTGCAAGCCGTAGCTAGTCTTGGGTTTGATTTTGTCAACAACCGCTTATGTTGACATCAGTAACAAATAATAACTATTTAATGTCCCAGATCACCTCTCGACCTTTGACATATGGCAAAAAATTCACACAAACTCCCCAGATGGCATTTCAAGACCCTTTCATCTGTGACCATTTCTTTTAGTTGTGTTATTTTAAGCCTAATGGTTAAAAGGGGAGTGAAGCGCTGTCCTGAAAATTACCTTTTTGACACAAAAATCGGTTGTTGTTCCAGTGCATCTAGAAGATGATCTTGGTGCAGGGGTAGGTGAAACGCTGCCCACCCATCGGGGCCTCCGTGTTGTCTCCCCATGGATCTCTGTGTTTCACCCCACATAAACAACCTTCATGTGGCTGGGGGGTGGGGGGTGGGGGGGGGGACAAACACAAATGGTATTACTCCAGCTGACAAAAACATTCAACCAGAGAAGAATGCAAAGATAGCATGCGCTCGCTGTGCTTTATCACACCGCACAAACGGGGCAGAGTTATAAGGAGGATTATAAAAAAGAATCTAAAGTGGAAAAAGGCTGATGTTGCCAAGTCAGAGTCCTTTAAATAGTGCACTCTGCAACTGAATTGAGGGAAGGTGAACAGCGTTGTTTGGTGTCCTGTGGTCAAGCTCAATCGGCTTCATTTCCCCCCACAGCACCCAAAACCAGAATCATTTACGTGGAATCCTCACCGCTCTTTAGACTTTCTTTGTAGGCTTTTGAAGATGATTCAGCTGTGTAAGTTGTGAGGTATTATTATTTTCTTTTAATAAATCGTCTTAATGTCAATGTTTTTGCTGTGTGTGTGTGCGCGTGTGTGTGTGATGTGTGTGTCTTCCATGCCCTTTTTTTTGTTTACAGGTCTTACCGGCTCTTCACTCTCACACTTTTAATGCGATGAGCTTATTCCTCTGCTCACTCGCCGTGTTTAAAACGAGTCAAGAAGTCATCTCAAGCAGCATGTGCACGTGTCGGGATTAGGCCGGCAGTCACGCACGCACGCACACACACACTCACACACGCACACACACACTTAACAGAAGAAACCTCCATTCTGTAAGTAATGTAAATAGGCATATTTTGGGGACGGCTTTTGTTTGCTCTCGTGTTTTAATTGTCCTGCTCGGATCTCCACAGGCAGTTGTGCATGGTTCCCATGACAGGGTTGTACCACTGTAGTGGGCGGTTCCTGCCAGTATTTTATTTTGGACCAGAGGCTCATGGGAAAGCTATTTCAGGACCCTATTTTCATGGTGAACTTTCAGAAAAATGCAAGTGGTTTGTTAACAGGTGAAGTATGACAACAAGGCTTTGCTGCCGAATTTTAGTTCAACGTGCCTTGTTATTTAGTAAAGAGGCCGAATGTTACATTATCCAATGTTATAAAATATAGATCAGGCAAAGCCCGGGGGCAATTTGTGGCCTGAAGCTAGATTTTTATTTTATTGGTGGACATTTTCCGAGTCCGAGTCCATGGTTCTCGCCTGGAAAAGGTTGGAGTGCCATGTCCGGGTTGAGGAGGAGACCCTGCCCCAAGTGTAGGTGTTCAAGTACCTCAGAGTTTTGTTCACGAGTGAGTGAAGAGTGGATCGTGAGATCAACAGGCAGATCGGTGCGGTGTCTTCAGTAATGCGGACGCTGTATCGATTGGTTGTGGTGAAGAAGGAGCTGAGCCGGAAGGCAAAGCTCTCAATTTACCCGTCAATCTACGCTCCCCTCCTCACCTCTCCCGTCCAAAGGCAAAACACAGTAACTAAATTTTGGTCAAAACTGAGCTGATAATAATTTTGGAGTTCCTAGGTGATATGCTTTACATTAGTGTATGCGATATTGTAATTTGTTCCGTGAGTAAGCTGTTACGCGCATGGCAGGACCTAGCAACTACCACATAACCGCGTGGATACAACAGAAAAGCCTAGTGTCTCAAGGGACCAATCGGAGCTTCTTTGTCAGTCGCCTTATTGTCTTTAATGAGACATTTGCACGAATGGGGGCCGACGGTCAACCTGATTATGTGATATTATGGCACGAGGGGATATTTGGAAGATTGGCCCAGGACGTTGCAAGCACCTTCATTAAATGTATTGTTCTTGATTCTTCCCCTTGCATACTCTTTTGGGCAGATTACTGTGGAGGTCAAAATAAAAACTGGACGCTGTACACGGCTCCTGCCCGATGTGCAAACGCAGACTGGGGCCCACCCGAGATTGTAATAAAATATCTGGAGAAAGGGCACACGTTCATGAGAGCAGATTCAATCCATGGCTCAATCGGCAAGAAAATGAGAGCTCAAGAAAACATCTATACGTTTGATGACTTTGTAGATCTTTGTAAGACAGCATCAAGATTGATTGGTTTTCCTTTGTTTTCTCAAAATCAGCTTGAAGTGAGTTACTAGGTTTTGCCTTTGGACAGGAGACCTACGGTCATGAGCTTTGGGTTATGACCGAAAGGACAATACACGGGTAAAAGCGGCTGGATTTAGTTTCTTCCGCTGGGTGGCGGGGCTCTCCCTTAAAGATAGGTTGAGAAACTCGGCCATCCGGGGGGAGCTCAAAGTCAAGCTGCTGCTCCTCCCCATCAAGAGGGGCAAGATGAAGTGGTTTGGGCATCTGGTCAGGATGACACCCGAACACTTCCCTAGGGAGGTGTTTAGGGCACGTCCAAACGGTCGGAGGCCACGGGGAAGACCCAGGACACGTGGGGAAGACAGTGTCTCCCTGCTGGCCTGGGAACGCCTCTGGACCCCCCGGAAAGAGCTGGACGAAGTGGCTGGGGAGAGGAAAGTCTTGGTTTCCCTGCGTAGGCTGCTTCCCCCGTGACCCGACCTCGGATAAGCGGAAGAAGATGGATGGATGGATGTATGGATGGTGGCCATTGAACATAAAATAAAAGTGTATTCATCAGAGAGCATCATAGTCACCAGGTCGCATATGATATACCAACGAAGCGGTATCATAGCGACCCCGTTTCTGCCGAAGATAAAACTATTGCCTTTAAATGGTGAATGGGTTTTACTTGTATAGCGCTTTTCTACTTTTAAGATACTCAAAGCGCTTTGACACTATTTGTACATTCACCCATTTACACACACATTCACACACTCATAGCAGGAGCTGCCATACATGGCTCTAACCACGACCTATCAGGAGCAAGGGTGAAGTGTCCTGCTCAAGGACACAACGGACATGACAAGGTTGGTGACCGCCTAATGACGCTGCGCCTGTCTCTTCCAGGAAAACACTCCGCCACGCTCATCAGTGCCTATGCCCCCACGATGACGAAAACAGACGATGTGAAGGAGAGGTTCTATGAAGACCTGAACGTTACCATCGCGGCAGTGCACAGGCACAGACAAGCTCATCATCCTCGGTGACTTCAATGCCAGGGTCGGCACTGATCACAAGTAATGGGAAGGAGTCTTCGGCAAAAATGGCACGGGCAGCTGTAACAGCAATGGCACCCTTCTGCTGGAGACCTGTGCGGCACATGAGTTCTTGATCACCAACTCAGTTTTTAGCCTCCCAAAGCGCAACAGGACCTCATGGACGCATCCCCGCTCAAGACACAGGTACCTACAGGACTATGTCATCGTGAGGCAAAGGGACAGATAGGATGTCAGGGTTACAAAAGCGGTGTGCGGTGCAGAGTGCTGGACTGACCATAGGCTCTTTGTGTCCAAGCTGAACATCAAAATCCATCCTCCCAGAAGGCCTCAAGGTTCCAAAGTTCCGAAGCGCTTGAATGTTTCCAGGCTCACCAATGCCTCTGTCAATGCCTCTGAAGAGCTCAACAGCAAACTGCATGACCTGAAACCCTCTGGGAACCTCGAGGAGGACTGGGCTGCGTTCAGAGATACCGTCTACACTGCTGCTTTTAATGCAGTAGGACCTACAGCCCGCAGGCAACAGGACTAGTTTGATGAGAATGATGATCACATCAGAGATCTTCTCCAGGAGAAACATCATCTGCACAAAGCCCACCTCAGTGATCCAACATCCTCTCAAAAACAGTCTGCCCTCAAGAACATCAAAGCAACCATCCAGCGAGAGCTGCGTCGGATGCAGGACGACTGAATCTGCCGAAAATCTGATGAGATTCAGTCCTATGCAGACCAGAATGACAGCAAGAAGTTCTACAGCAGCCTCAAGGCCATCTATGGGCCCACAACATCAGGATCTTCCCCTCTCCTCAGTGCTGATGGCAGCCCGCTGGTCACAGACAGAGAGAAGATCCTTGAGCGCTGGACTGAGCACTTCCACGTTGTTCTCAACCGCCCCTCAGCCATTAATGAGGAAGCCATTGCACGCCTCCCTCCCCTCAAGTGCCTGTCAACACCCTGTCACGCATGGGCAACATCGATGAGGAAGTCATGCATAAGATAGCGCATGAAAGTTCTGCATTCGGCCAACGTCGCAGTTCTGTCTGGGCGCGCATAGGGCTCAGCCTACGGACCAAACTTAAGGTCTACCGTGCTGTTATCCTACCCGCCCTGCTGTATGCCTGTGAGGCCTGGACTGTATACAGCCGGCATGCTAAACAACTCAACGCCTTCCACATGAGATCCCTCAGGAGGCTGCTCAACATCAGGTGGCAGGACAAGATCCCAGACATCTCAGTCCTCCACAGGGCTGAGATGGAGAGCACCCTCGCCATCCCCAAGCATTCTCAGCTGAGATGGGCTTGCCATGTCTGCCGTATGTCAAACGAACGCCTTTCAAAAATGCTTCTGTACGGTAAACTGCACCATGGAAAGCGCTCATGCGGCGGAGAGCGGAAACGCATTAAGGACACCCTAAAGACCAAACTCAAGGGCTGTGGTCTGGACCCAGAGACCTGGGAAGCCGATCCCCAACACCGCTCAAACTGGCGCTCTGCAGTCTGGCATGGTGTAGCAGATTTTGAGGAAAAACGCATCCATGAAGCCGTACAGAAGCGACAGCTCCGCAAGACCAGAGACTGTTCCTCCCTCTCAGCCAGCCAACCCCCAGCCATAACCTGCCCTCACTGCAGCCTGTCATTCCGTGCAAGGATTGGCCTCATCAGCCATCTTTGCACACACAAATCAACTTAAGTCACCTGGTCATCTTCGAAAACGGAAGACGAACATGATGTAGAAGGTGGGGATCGAACCAAGAACCCTCAAATTCCTGGCACCGCCAATCTCCCAACCACGCCACGCTGCCCCCGATCGCATATGATATACCCCTGAAGCAGCATCATAGTGACTAGGTCGCATATGATATACTGTCAAATTGACACATTTTTGGACTCCACCCAAGATGGCTACTACGCACAAAAACTACAAGCTGTAATACCCTTGTCAGCCTGTAGGAATCATAAATCATTAAGGACTACAACCAACATGGCTACCTACACGCCAAAAACTACAAATCGTAATACCATTTTCAGCCTAGAGGAATCATAAATAATTATCATGAGAACTACAACCAAGATGGCGGACAGCTTTAAAAAAACTACAAAATATGATGTATACTGGATATGATGTATCCTGTTTCCGGATTGGCCCACAACCCCCGTGGGACCCTCTTTTTTGGTGGTCCCTAATCTCTTTCATGTTATCCGTTTATTTTATGTGCAGTAGTGACATTTAGTTGGATTTTATTTACTTTTCTACGTCCATTTCATATATTCCTTGTCAATTTGTGTATTGGAGTGCACTGGAATGGATCCCAAAAGCACAGAGGACATGAGCGGTAAGTGTGACTCTGTCTTTTAATGTACGCTATCAATTCTATTGTAAACACAAAACTACGGGGCCAAAACACAAAAAGGCTTAAAAGACATAAGGAGGCAAACCAGGCGGGCAGGAAGGTCTAGGACAGGAATGGTTTTAACTTAGCCGTAGACGTGAAGCGTGGTGTCCAGCATGCAGCATCAAATAAAAACCAGCGCCCTCCTAGCACCGTTGCAGGGAATAAATAGAAAGGGTGATTGGAAGCAGCTGTGGGCGTCCCGCAGCTCCGCCCCTTTAGCTTGTGTCACTGCAGGTGTGACAGTTTTCCCCTTCGCCTACAAGCAATGGGCTCCTGGGCTTGTCGAGGAATCTGCAAAAAAAATCGGAGATTAGAGAAGGATCGAGGATGAAAGAGCATGACACCCAAGAGCAAGCCTCTGGACCATAACACTCCCAATCGACGAGAAACTGAAACCCCCTACTACACCTTCTGGAGTCCCGAATAGACGTAAGAGTAAAGGTGGGATGGCTGTCAACTGGTTGAGGATGGAGGTCCCAGAAAGCTTGAAATTTGTCACTGTCGAAATGACCACATGTTCCCATCTTGAAAAGGCTCACAAATCTAAGGGCCAATTTCTTCCAATCGACTGCCAGTGGAAGGTCCCAGGAGGACAATCAAACCCTCTGACCAGGTCTGACATCAGGGGCTGATATATGACGTTGATACGCAAGTCTTTAATTGTGTCTAACGGTCTGGGACAGGGCGGCCTGGGTGTTACGCCATACCCGTGGACCCGACAAAAAAGGGCAGCCTCCGACGGGACAGATTATTCTTCTAGTGGCACACACACCTCAAAGCCGCTTCCAAGTTCTGATTAGCCCGTTCAGTTTGGCCGACTGAGGATGGAATCCAAAAAACAAGTTGGCCTTTGGCGCAGGGACTTACATAATGTCCTTCACATCTTAGAGGAGAACTGCAGGCCTCTGTCTGACACAATATCGAGGGAGATCCCATGCAAGAGCACCTTATACTGGGTCAGGAGTTTAGCTGTTAATTTCAGTCTTGTGTAGGTCTACAATCTTGTCCCTGAAGGCCTTAGGCAGCTCTGTCGTCTTTTCCATGGTGGTGTAGAGATTTGAAGAGTCTGTTTCTGTGACAAAAGTCTTCGCCCTCATAATAAGCAGAGGTTGGGACTACTTTTTTAAAGTTACACATTAATTGTGTGTTTTATGGACACATAACCTGTCTATGAAGTGAATTAAATTTATATAGCGCTTTTCTCTAGTGACTCAAAGCGCTTTTACATGGTGGAACCCAATATCTAAGTTACATTTAAACCAGTGTGGGTGGCACTGGGAGCAGGTGGGTGAAGTGTCTTTCCCAAGGACACAACGGCAGTGACTAGGATGGCCGAAGCGGGGATCGAACCTGGAACCCTCAAGTTGCTGGCACGGCCACTCTACCAACCGATCTATACCGCCCCAACCCTCTGTGGGGGGGTGGGGGGGGGGTGGGGTGGTCAATTAAATTAAAGCCTTTTCCTAATGTTATTTCTCCGTAATAACAAACCCACCATACAAATGATGAAGTGTCCATATCTTTATAAGGAGGTAAACTTACAGAATCAGAAAGAGATCAAATTTGAATTCGGGCAGCAATTCAGAATTAACCACTTAATTTGAATTTCAAAACCAGCCTGAATTACATAAGCCGTGTAATAATATATCAGCTGCCGTTCTCTCGCTTTCTCTTTCTCTCTCTCTCTCCCACACACACACACACACACACACACATTTTGACGCGTGCGCACACACACCCCCGTACACATGATTACTCTTTAAAGATGAAACAACTAAAAGATATGAATGACAATGTGTACTCAATAAAGCGAATGCGAAAGACAGAGAGATACATTATTGTGAGTTTCTTTTACATAAAAAAAAGCCAACAAAAATGGGTGAGAGATGGACCTGACAGGGATAAAGTTAAAAAGCGAGCGAGACTACTCTTTGGGAGAAGTACGACCCATGTGACTCTGGCTGCCCCTTTTGTGTTTCCCACACAGTCTGACATGAGTCAAGCTATATCCACACCATTACATTCATATCTGCAAACTTCCCCCTGCTTAGCATTCATAGTTCAATGGAGGGCACAGTTGATGCACTAGAGACATGCTTTACAACAGTGGTCCCCAACCTTTTTGTATCCGCGGACCGGTCAACGCTTAATAATTTGTCCCGCGGCCCGGGTGTGTGTGGGGGGGTGTCCTTTTTTTTTCTTTGTCATGAAAAAGGGTCGTTTTTGTCATGAAAAAGGGAGGTGTTTGTGGTTGGTGCACTAATTGTAAGTGTATATTATGTTTTTTTATGTTGATTTAATAAAAAAATAAAAAAATAAACTTTTTTTTTTTTTAATAAAAATTAATAAAATATTCTTCTGCGGCCCGGTGGTTGGGGACCACTGCTTTACAAGACATGCTTAAAGGTTTATATTTACGAGACAATTTATCGGGAATCAGTTGCCCACATGCCCCTCTGCACAATGTTTGCTTGATTTTCTACCAATCTTGTTCAAATTTGACACACAATTGCTAGTTAGTTCCCTAAAATTAGAAATGCTACTTCAGAAGAAACATTCAAGTCCTGCCTTGAAACTAACTTGTATACTTCTGCATGTAAATAGACCCCTTTTTAGACCAGTTGATCTGCCGCTTTTTCCCCTGCTCTGCCTTCCCTCATCTGCATGGAGAGGTTCAATTGGAGGAAGTATGAATGAAGGCATGATTGTTTTATAAATATCTGGTTTAATTTTACATTATTGGGACTTAAATACACAAAAAAATGTAGCAAAAGTTGGTTTTGCATAATAGGTGCCCTTTAAGTTACCTTTGGTGGTTTAACAGAACATATTTTTTTAAAGCGTCTAATTTTCATAATTACTAAATTTATTGACTAAAATTGCTTTTCCACCTGATAATTTGTCTGGCATTCACCGCTGACTCGTGTATACGTACACCCAGGTAACCTGAGCACCAGAGGTATGGACTCGAGTCACATGACTTGGACTCGAGTCACATGACTTGGACTCGAGCCATACTCGAGTCATGAATTTGATGACTTTAGACTCGACTTGACAAAATGTAAAAAGACTTGCAACTCGACTTAGACTTTAAAATCAATGACTTGTGACTTGACTTGGACTTGAGCCTTTTGACTTGACAGGACTTGCTACTTTCCCCAAAACCCAAGGACTAAAAAGTTATTCAGGAGCGCTCTGTATCTTCCATTGTGTACGCATGTGTGTCAGCGTGTGTGCGCTGACAGCGTGTGCGCTACCTGTCAAATTACATCCACGTTGTCTTCGTCCCACAGCATTCATCCAATCGAATTGCAGGTAAACCAACCAAGAATAGCTCTCAAACAACGCGCCAGCGAGGAATAATTATACCAAAAATGGTTTCATTTGGGTATTAAAGATACAACTAGGTCAACAAAAAACAAATTCCAGTATGCAAAACATGCGGTTCGAAGAGACAGAGACGCAACAACTTCCAACTTTGTGTGACATTTGAAGATGCACAAAGAAGGGTAAGTTTTGAATGCAAGCTAACATTTATTGGCTGAGTAACGTAACTTTTATTTGCTGTGTAGTTAAATCAGTGAGGCTGTAAACTCACTACTAACGTCATAACCATAGACATCTTATAAAGGGTACGCAGCATGGAGCACTACTGCCTACTGGCGCTGACGTGATGCGGGGCCGCCATCTTGGAATGGTGATCCGCTCCACTGAGTGCAATTCATTTGGCAGGAGCAATGACCTGTCAGCGCATTTAATTAATTTTACCTCACTGAATACCACTGATTTTCACACGCTTTTTGTCATACATGTAACTATGATAAAGGACACATGTTTTGGCGTGTTTTAGTTTGCTAAACAGTAATAGAATATTCTTGCCAAATGGCTCGCGTCACAGCAGCCAATGCTGCGTCTACTTATAAGATGTCTGTGCTTATAACGTCATTGCAAACACGACAATCTGTTACGTCCACTGCAGTTTGCTACCTTATTCATACTTTTTGTCAAGTAATTTTTTTTTTAAGCAGGGTTGCATGAGGTATCTACACATAATGTTACGTCAGTGAATGTATCACACACATTAATGCAACGTTAGACGGCGGTCAGCAGCACCGTATATTTATGCCACCTACAAAAAGACAAACATAGTCAGATAATGGTCGGTTAAAATGTATACTATATTAAGAATATGTGTGCATATTGCATAGGGCCCTGACATCTAAAAAATACATATCTGTTCATTGTTATGTTCATGCACTTATGTTTTTCATATGTACGCACACATAAACACACATACAGTATGAGATGAGATGAGATGAGATCAATGAGATAAGGTAAGAACAGGATAAAAACTGCTGTGGAACTAGTTACAATGCAATATGCCATGGAAATACAATGTTAATACGTTTGTGCAAATAAGTACAGTTGCACTTATTTTTTCAAATATGTTTATTCTGTAAAGGAATGAGTTGGGGACGGCGTGGCGCAGTGAGAGAGTGGCCGTGTGCAACCCGAAGGTCCCTGGTTCAATCTCCACCTAGTACCAACCTCGTCACGTCCATTGTGTCCTGAGCAAGACACTTCACCCTTACTCCTGATGGGTGCTGGTTAGCGCCTTGCATGGCAGCTCCCTCCATCAGTGTGTGAATGTGTGTGTGAATGGGTAAATGTGGAAGTAGTGTCAAAGCGCTTTGAGTACCGTGAAGGTAGAAAAGCGCTATACAAGTATAACCCATTTATCATTTAATTTATTTAGTTAAATGTTTAAAATAACTGGTTAATAGTGCTATTATGAAGTGCAATGTCATCACTATTTTTTTTATAATAAATACATACTGCGTTTTAAAAGCATACACAATCTGTGTAAATATATTAGTCTGTGGTTGAAATAACTCAAAATGCAGGACTTGTGACTTTCCTTGAGACTTTCCAGTCTTGACTTTGGACTTGACTCGGGACTTGCCTGTCTTGACTCGGGACTTTACTCGAGACTTGAGGGCAAAGACTTTAGACTTACTTGTGACTTTCAAAAAAATGACTTGGTCCCACCTCTGCTGTGCACACATACAACATCAGTCCGAGAGAAGCAATTTACAGTCATGCTGTTGTCACGACGAATCAATGATAGCCAGCATTTTTAGCTAAATTTTACAAAAGCGCTGTCATTAGCTGACCACACACAAAGTTAACGTGCGTGCATGCATGTCTGTTACATACCTAGTCACATCATTACGTGCTGAAAACTGGACGAAAGCAGTGTCATCATCTTTCATGACTCTTGATTTTGCGTTATATTCTTCCTATGTTTTTGTTGTCAGTGCTCCTTCCTTGCGTTGCTACTTCCTGTGGGAACACTGAGTCCTCACACCTGTCGTCTATTGTAATTACGACGGCGTATTTGCCAGTCCCGCTTGCAGCTGGTTCATTGTATTTCGGTTTTGTTTGCATGTGCCTCACACTAACCTCTTTTGATTCTGTTTTTAAGAATAGTGTGAGTTGGGCTATGATGCTTAGTTTACAAAAAGTTAAGGGCCCTCTCGGCATTCGCATAAAGGTCGCAAACAGCAAATATTACAATACAAGTTTGTTCCCTCGAAGGTACGCGCCTGTGCAATTGCACACTGCTCACGCATCCTCTGCACACGGCAAATCTCGGCCGCACACAAAATCGAATAAAAAGATAAGCGCATAACAGTGTGCGCCACTGAATGCTCAAGGAGTTTTGGCGTTTGCTCACACATATTAAAAATTGGAGGGAAAATTGAATACAACTGTTCTTATTGTATGTTTCTTTCATGAGTTACAATAAAATAATCTTTGTAATTATCGCTATTAAACTTTTAGCCTTAAAATTGCTATGGAAAGTCCTGGATGTGCTATTTGTCACAATAGCAATTAAAATGTCATTGTTTCAATTGATTGAAATTGGGGTTTTTAGATAATTTCTAAAGTAAGCTTTAGTTGTATTTTTTGAAAAAATGGAATACACAAACAAATTTCACATGATTGAGTTGTATATTTGTTCAAAGAATGTCTATGTCAAACATCTGTGTTCCACTTGGTCTGTGCTATATTTGTGCTCAGGTTGACAGAACTGCTGAAATCACAAATATGTGTGGCGGGCCGTGCGTTTCCCACCGAGGCCTTCAGTGATGTCCTAATTCAATGATTACCTCTCAAAATACCATCATTTATGTCACCACATGACCATTGCTGGAGAAATACTATACAGAAACACATTTACTGTGCATTAAACCACACAAACAGTGTACAAAACAGGTTATTTAAGGCGCATTTAAAAATCAATAAACCCCCATCAAGAATTACAACATATCTTACCGGTATGCGGTACTGTCAAAGTTAAAATAAAAAAAATACAAACATATTAAATGTTAAAAAATTAAGAAATACAATATCTGAACTCACAATTTGTAGAACCCATTAGATGCTGTATAAACCGTCTCACAAGAAGTAGTTTCTCTTCAAATATCCTTCTTGAAAATGGCATTGCAAATATATAAATGATAAATGGGTTGTACTTGTATAGCGCTTTTCTACCTTCAAGGTACTCAAAGCACTTTGATACTACTTCCACATTTACCCATTCACACACACATTCACACACCGATGCAAGGCGCTAACCAGCACCCATCAGGAGCAAGGGTGAAGTGTCTTGCTCAGGACACTACGGACGTGACGAGGTTGGTACTAGGTGGGATTTGAACCAGGTACCCTCGGGTTGCGCACGGCCACTCTCCCACTGTGCCACGCCAATATGTGTTGTCTTGTTTAATCATAAAAGATGCAGACGAGGCTTGTTGGCTGAGTTCTTAAAGTTTACTCCCCAGCGTGCTCAATAACAAACAGGGCTACTGCGCATGCTCTTCATTACTGTGGCATGTTAGGTAATGGAGTTCTTATGTTACTTAGCTTATAATATCACAAAATATATCTGCCTTTGGCCATCTAGAAGGCTTTACTAACAACAGTGATCTGATTTTTAACTGTCCGTCAAATGTTTGTGTCCGTTCACGTCCAGTGCACGGACGCCCGCATTGTTGATTCTGAAGGCTTCTGGCAGATTTGGTACAGCATGGCAACATTAGCTAGTTGCATTTCGATTATATAAAAACTCAGTGACCTAAAAACAACAGCGTTGGAAGGAGCATAATATGACATGAAGAGAACATAAATACGTTTAGGCATTTGGGGAAAGTAGATTAAAAATAACAATTATCTTTAACTATGACCATGATTTATGGTTATGTTCGGCCAGCAGAGAAGGCCTTGCTGGCCCTGACGGCACATCACTGGTGTACAATTACACTTTTTAAGAGTACATTTTCTGATTATAAATTAATCCAGTAAACTCCAACTCTGTTGAGACACTATTATTGTATTTTTGTAAGAAGGAAAAAGAACATGGGAATGTTGAACTGGTACGACCCCAAAGGACGGGAAATAAATGTTGCGCGTATGACAAAGAGTATCAAGTGATTTCAAACTATACTGTAGTTGTTTTTCGCTCCATACAAATACAATGTCATTTTAGTTTAATACCAGTTTTGTTTCAACCTGTACGCATGTGTTACTATGACCCCACATTAGCAAAGATGGACTAATGGTGGAAGTTTGAGACACTGTCAGAACCTTTTGGTATATTAGTGGCATTGTGTGCATCTGTGTGCCAAAGCATTGCCAATTGGACATTTTGGCAAAATCTCTTCCCCTGCTTCCTTGATCCCCCAGGACCTCTCGAGAACACGGGCGTAGCTTGTTTCCCATCTGCTAGACAACAAACAAACCCAACCAAAGCATTTTTGGATATTGTTGCCAAAAAAGATCCTCGTGGTACGTCATTCCTACAAACCAACTTGAGTAGTTCAGCTGTAAGACTGACTGTGGCCAGTGTCCCACACTTTAAAGGGGCTTTCCCTGTGGTCTGGAAAGCTATTTTCATTCATTGTACTGCACCTCCCACATCAGTGACCCCTGGGAGGCCCTTATTTTGCCACGAAAAAAATAACTTCCGCATGTCACAGAATACGAAACAAGATAATTGCCTATGATGTGTTGAGCCAAGTAAACAGCAAGTTTATATACAGGTGGGTGGGATTTGTGATTGGTCTTGTCCCATACAACCATCTGGCCCCGTTTGTAAAACCCTGATAAAAAAAAAAAGAGAAAAGTCATATCTCTTATCAAGCTTTAAGTGTCTCAACTATTTTACTCTCATTTCAAATAAAGTCAATCGTCTGATGGGAAAGCGTGTAATCTGTAATTTTCTCAGCGATTATATGAGAGGAATGTTTTGGAATTGAGCGTGCTATGAAAAGAATAGTGTTGTTGCTTTAGCTTTTAGATCTACTGTGGTCAATGTCATTTTATTAACATCAGATTATGACATTTGACAATTTGTTGGACAAATCAAGCGACCTACCACCCATCGACTTTTGCAGTAAACTTACAGTCAACAAACTGTTGTAGGTTAAAAAAATATTTATCTTTGCCTATTCTCCTTGGGGTCTGTGGAAAAAGTCACAGATACATTTGCAAGTTAAAGTTAAGTTAAAGTACCACTGATAGTCACGCACACACTCGGTGTAATGAAATGACTCCCTGCATTTGACCCATCCCCTTGTTCCACCCCCTGGGAGGTGAGGGGAGCAGTGAGCAGCAGCAGTGGCCACGCTTGGGAATCCTTTTGGTGATTTAACCCCAAATTCCAACCCTTGATGCTGAGTGCCAAGCAGGGAGGTAATGGGTCCCATTTTTATAGTTTTTGTTATGACTGGGCCGGGGTTTGAACTCACGACCTACCGGTCTCAGGGTGGAAACAAACACCGGCTATGTTCGGCAAGGTCAGCAATTTAGGATGAGTACCATACCTGTGTTTCCCCAGATTTTTATTCTCCACGAAAAAAAATCCATATCATTATTTCCGTTACTCTAGCGATCCGGTCCGGTAGCGCTCCAAGGATGGGCAGTGAGTTATATGTTACATAATTCAATCAAATTAACAAGATAAATAAATAAATAAATGGGTTGTACTTGTATAGCGCTTTTCTACCTTCAAGGTACTCAAAGCGCTTTGACACTACTTCCACATTTACCCATTCACACACACATTCACACACTGATGGAGGGAGCTGCCATGCAAGGCGCCAACCAGCACCCATCAGGAGCAAGGGTGAAGTGTCTTGCTCAGGACACAACGGACGTGACGAGGTTGGTACTAGGTGGGATTTGAACCAGGGACACTCGGGTTGCGCACGGCCACTCTCCCACTGCGCCACGCCGTCCCCAAGAGAGAGTTCCAACAAGAGAGAGTTTGCTGTACACGAAGATGATGGAAAAGACATCTCGGCCAAAAATCCAAACTTTGTGTCAATATTTTGACAAATAAAACACTAATTGTCTTTAACGAAAGAATAACAGGCAGCAGGTCACACTTCCTCATATTTTTATGTAACATCAAAGGCGAAATGATAATAGCCAGCTTAAAATACTTCCTAAGTATAAGCGATGTGAAAAGCCCATGATTGTTTTTATTTTCGTTTATCCAACATTGCGAAATTCCTCACAAGGAAGTTTTATTTTGAACTGGATAATTGGATTACCTGACTGACAGAGTTGATGGCACAATTGTTAGACATTGTCTTGTGGACAAGGGACATAGATTCAAATCCAGTAGTATTTATACACATATAGCATTTATTTATTCATTTTAATTGATATAACAGCGATTGTGATGGAAATGAAAATCCCTTATTTTTACTCATTTTCAGGGGACATTTCCCATATTGTGAAATGCAAAGTATGATGGGAACCTTTCCAAAAATAAACTCAAACTCAAACTCAAATTTGGATCGATACTGTACCAATTGGTGGAACCTGATATTTAATACAAATTTGATCCATTTTCTGTACTTTTTGGTTGGTTCAATGGTGTCAACATTTTTTATTATTTAAGATAAACCATTCTATGATTCAACATTTGCAAGTACTGAACTGTACTCCACTGTCCTGCACTGAACAACTATCAGCTCACATCAAATATCCTGGAAAAAGTAGTAAACCAACAGCTTATTGACATTCTCCTGTATAATAATGTGTTACTTTGACACCTTCCAATCAGGCTTTAGGCCCCACCACAGCACTGAAAACCAATCTGAACACAGATGCATGAAAAGTCTCAGTCTTGGTTCTGCTGAACCTGAGCGCTGCCTTTGACACTTAAAACCAGGGGTCACCAACCTTTTTGAAACCAAGAGCTACTTCTTGGGTAATGATTAATGCGAAGGGCTACCAGTTTGATACACACTTAAATAAATTGCCATATATAGTTAATTTGCTCAATTTACCTTTAATATATATATATATATATATATATATATATATATATATATATATAGACAAATATACACATTTATATATATATATATATATATATATATATATATATATATATATATATAAATGTGTATATCTGTCTGTCATTCCATCGTACATTTGTTTTCCTTTTACGGAAGGTTTTTTGTTGAGAATAAGTGATGAAAAAAACACTTAATTGAACGGTTTAAAAGAGGAGAAAACAGGAAAAAAAATAAAAATTACATTTTGAAACAGTTTCAATCAATCAATCAATGTTTACTTATATAGCCCTAAATCACTAGTGTCTCAAAGGGCTGCACAAACCACTACGACATCCTCGGTAGGCCCACATAAGGGCAAGGAAAACTCACACCCAGTGGGACGTCGGTGACAATGATGACTATGAGAACCTTGGAGAGGAGGAAAGCAATGGATGTCGAGCGGGTCTAGCATGATACTGTGAAAGTTCGATCCATAATGGATCCAACACAGTCGCGAGAGTCCAGTCCAAAGCGGATCCAACACAGCAGCAAGAGTCCCGTTCACAGCGGAGCCAGCAGGAAACCATCCCAAGCGGAGGCGGATCAGCAGCGCAGAGATGTCCCCAGCCGATACACAGGCAAGCAGTACATGGCCACCGGATCGGACCGGACCCCCTCCACAAAGGAGAGTGGGACATAGAAGAAAAAGAAAAGAAACGGCAGATCAACTGGTCTAAAAAGGGAGTCTATTTAAAGGCTAGAGTATACAAATGAGTTTTAAGGTGAGACTTAAATGCTTCTACTGAGGTGGCATCTCGAACTGTTACCGGGAGGGCATTCCAGAGTACTGAAGCCCGAAATGAAAAAGCTCTATAGCCCGCAGACTTTTTTTGGGCTTTGGGAATCACAAATAAGCCGGAGTCCTTTGAACGCAGATTTCTTGCCGGGACATATGGTACAATACAATCGGCAAGATAGGATGGAGCTAGACCGTGTAGTATTTTATACGTAAGTAGTAAAACCTTAAAGTCACATCTTAAGTGCACAGGAAGCCAGTGCAGGTGAGTCAGTACAGGCGTAATGTGATCAAACTTTCTTGTTCTTGTCAAAAGTCTAGCAGCCGCATTTTGTACCAACTGTAATCTTTTAATGCTAGACATGGAGAGACCCGAAAATAATACGTTACAGTAATCGAGGCGAGACGTAACAAACGCATGGATAATGATCTCAGCGTCTTTCTTAAATTTCGACTATTTAAAATTCAAAATTCAACCGAAAAAAAGGAGAAAAACTAGCTAATTCGAATCTTTTTAAAAAAATATAACAAATAATTAATGGAACATCATTAGTTATTTTTCCTGATTAAAATTGATATTATAAATTTGATGACATTTCTTAAATAGGTTAAAATCCAATCTTCATTTTGTTAGAATATATAACAAATTGGACCAAGCTATATTTCTAACAAAGACAAATCATTATTTATTCTAGATTTTCCTGAACAAAAATTTTAAAAGAAATTCAAAATACTTTGAAATAAGATTTAAATTTGATTCTAAAGATTTTCTAGATTTGCCAGAATATATTTTTTAATTTTAATCATAATAATTTTAAAGAAATATTTCAAAAATATTTTTTTTCGAAAAAAGTGAAGCTAGAATTAAGAATTAACTTAAATATATTTTATTATTCATTACAATAAAAAAAGAAATTTACTTGAACATTGATTTAAATTGTCAGGAAAGAAGAGGAAGGAATTTAAAAGGTAAAAAGGTATATGTGTTTAAAAATCCTAAAATCATTTTTAATGTTGTATTTTTTCTCTAAAATTGTCTTTCTGAAAGTTATAAGAAGCAAAGTAAAAAAATAGATGAATTTATTTAAACAAGTGAAGACAAAGTCTTTCAAATATTTTCTCGGATTTTCAAATTCTTTTTGAGTTTTGTTTCTCTTAGAATTAAAAATGTCGAGCAAAGTGAGACCAGCTTGCTAGTATATAAATACAATTAAAAAAATACAGGTAGCTCACTGGTAAGTGCTGCTATTTGAGCTATTTTTAGAACAGGCCAGCGGGCGACTCATCTGGTCCTTACGGGCTACCCGGTGCCCGCTGGCACCGCGTTGGTGACCCCTGCTTTAAACCATATTATGTTATTATGAAGGTTGGAAAACTGGGTGGGAATATCTGGTTCCGTCCTTTACTGGTACAAGTCCTGTCCCGATCACATACTTTGTTGAAATTTGTAACTGTGTCCCTGACCAAATGGCTATGGCCTGTGGGCTTCCGCAGGGCTTGATTCTATGACCCCTATAATTCAACTTGTACATGCTGCCACTAGGTCAGCTAATACGCAGCTTTAATGTGTCCTAACACAATCATGCAGATGACACCCAAATCTACGTGTCACTGACGGCAGGTGAACGTTGGCCAGTTGATTCACTCTGTCGCTGCATCGGACAGATCAGTGTGTGGATGCAAAACAATTTTCTTAAGGTAAACTCAGACAAAACAGAAATTATTGTGTGTGGTCCACAAACGCAAAGAAAAACTATCTTTAGTCACCTTGAAATCGAGTAATCAGGTTAGAAATATTGACTTGAATTTTAACTGTGGTAATCTGAAATTCCTTGTTCAATCTGTTCACTCCCTCTCTCATCCACAGTGTGGGGTGCAGCTGGTGCGAGGCAGCAGCACACACCTGATGACAATTAAGCGGAAGCCTATTTAACCTGGCTGCTGACAACATGTGTGCGCCAGGAACTTTTTCTACTGTTTTCAACAGTCACATATGTCATCAGTCTTGCCAGAGAACTCCCTAGTTTGTCTTGTGCCCATCCGTTCAGGTTTGCCTTATTATTCCTAGCCTTGTCTAGTGTCTTTATTTGTGCTTTGTAATTTTCTGTTTTACTTCTTTCTTGAAGTATTTTTCCCTGGTCTCGTCTAGCGCTTTTGGTTTTTTGGATGTTATATCTCTTAGTACTTTTTGCAGGGTGTGTTTTTTGTGTTTTCCACCATCGCTTTGTTTTGCTACTTTGTGCTACTTCCTAAATAAAAGGAAGAACTCTTGATAAAACACTAAACGTCTCTGCGTTCTTGGGATCCACTCACCTACTCGTTACATTATTAAGTCAATAAAATCAACAGCTTCTTCAGGAAGGTGCAAAACCAAAATATAACTGGGCATGTGTTTGTCAGAAGCTTTTTACCACCTAAAAACATGTGCAAAATCAGAAGAATAATGTTTAAATTAGACTCTGAAAGACTAATCCATACATTTGTCTCCAGCAGGTGAGACTACTGTAATGACCTTCTCACTGGGCTTTCTAAACAAGATGTAATACAGCTGCAGTACATCCAGAATGCTGCTGCTCGAGTCCTGACTAGAACCAGGAAATACGACCATATTAATCCAGTGCTTAGGACCCTGCACTGGCTTCCTGTTGCTCAGAGAATAGACTGTCAAACAGCTCTGTTTGTGTACAAGTATTATTACGGTCTAGTGACAAAGTACATCTCGAACATGTCTGAACCATATGAATAATCTCAACCTCTGAGAACATCAGGGAGTGGTCTCCTGCTGTTGGAGTCAGGACCAAACATAGTAAACATGTGTTTAAGTTTTATACTCCTAAAATCTGGAATAGGATTCCAGAAGATGTGAGACAGGCCTCAATGTTGACAATGTCCAAATCCAACATGAAAACACTTCTTTTTAATTGTGCATGACACCTGAAAGTGTTTTATCAATACTCTGATATACATTCTAATATAATTGATTTTAAGAATATTATGATTTTAATTTTACTTATGATTTTCTATTATTATTTTTGCCTTCTTACAATTTTCTGTAAAGCACCTTGAATTGCTTTGTGTAAGAATTGTGCCCCATAATAAACTTTCTGTGCCTTGCTTTGCCTTACTGTATAATATAGTAAACTTTGCATATTGTTGCATTTCCAAGATGTAAATGGCAGTAGTGTATAGACTATGGTGTGTTGCCATAGCCAGGAAGTAGTTTTTGCCATTAAGTTGAATGTGCCTGTATTTTCTATTTTCCTTTGTTGAGCCATACAATGTGTTTACGCTTTAAGTTGTGTTTTTTTTTTTTTTAACACAAAAGCTGTTTAATCGTAATTTGCTTCTTAGTTGTAATTTTGAGTACCAAATATGGGAAGTGTTGAAATTTCCATGTAAAATCGGTAATGCTAATCAGTTGAATGTCTACAGAAAAATTAGTATCCAACTAGCCTACTTTGAAAAGTAAAGCCTAACTGTACTTCTGTGTGCCCTCTTCTTGCTTTGCTGGTATGGAAAATTGTAACGGCTGGGCAACCGGACGTGATGTCACATGCAACAAAGGTGTTAAAATAAAGCACAGTTTTATTTTATTTGAGTCAGTGCACAGTACTACTGACGGAATTCAGTCGGTATCTATAAAAGTACTGAATTTGTTACCCATCCGTATTGACAAATGCTTCCAGTAGATTCCTCGGAGAATCACACTGGATTACAAAGTGTCTGGGGAGAGAAGGAGTAAGAGTCTAAGAATCAGTGCAAGATAGTCATTTGGAGACCCAGACAAAGTCATAAAATGATGCATAAGGGAAGAGTGGAGCCAACAAAGTTAAGTGGAGGTATTTTGAGTTTAGGGAATGGGCTTTATTAGACCACCCTTCATTCCTGTCTTGTACTCAAGAGGGTTTGGGGATGGGAGAAGAGTAACGGATGCTAGGTTTCCCAGGAAACTTCCCCTGCACTTGTTGGTGGGCCAGACCAGACAGAATACCCGCCTCAAAACCTTCTTTGGTCCCACAGAATTGCTCAGATCTCATGGTCAAATGACACCCATTGAAAATATCATTTTATTTATCAATTTCTTATATTTTCAAACTTTTTACCTACTTGTGGAGAGATTTAAACAATTATTAAGTCATTCGCTCTGTTTTGTTTAATTTTATACTGTCCATTTCAATACAAATAAGACTCAGGTCTCAATTTTTTCATCAAAACAGTAATAGTTTGGACAGTTATATTCCATCAAGGATTTTGAGTTAAAGAGGTCCTTTTATGCAAAAGTAATGTTTCTTAACTTTTGGTAGCTGCTGTTGTGTATTTGGGATCTGCATAAATCACGTAAATTTGAAATCAAAGCATGAAGGCATGGCAGACATATTTATAAAACCATCTTGCCTTCCTTCATACTTCCGGAAAAACAAACCGTTTGGAATTTGGCCACTTGGTGACGATTTTGTCATTTGGTGAAGTCACCGGATTCTCTATATATGATATGAATTTACCCAAAGGGCTTTGTAAGGGTCCACCATTGCAGTCCGATGCTGTGGTCAATAAACTCATTCTTTTTCTCCATTCTCTTGTTGTGGGGCAGACTGGCTTATACATCGACATGTTTTCTCCACAGATGCCATTTTTAATACAAAGTAACAAATACTTCAAACTTAACCTGTCAGTAGTTTCACTATGGAAGTGTTAGAAACTACATCAAAGATGGCGGGTAAAAGACGCATCCAAAGTGGAGTTATGTAAATAAGACTGCCCACAAAACGGGGCCTCCTGAGGTTGAAAATGGTCTGTAAAAATATTGTATGTGTCAAAAGAGGGAGCTAACTGTTTTAATTACATTCAGACTTTACTTAAATCTATAACGGCGCATCTCTTCATCCGGAAACAACAACAACAAGGTCTGACCGGAACTCTCTAATAACTAAAGTTCCTTGTGAGAATAATGTAAACTCACTACACCAGTATGTTTTAGCGTTTTTATGGCTAGTGTACTGACAGATATAAGTAAGAACATTACATTACTTTATATTAGAAATGGCGACAGTGGAGGATGAATGTCCCATAACAAGAAAATTTAGAAAAAGTAGAAGTTTATCGACTACTGTGTCGGCACGGACTACAGAGGCGTCCACGCTCAATTTTTCAGGATTTATGCAGATCCCAAATACAGACCAGCAAGTAACAGAAGGTATTAAAAGTAGCTTTTGCATAATATTGCGAAACAAAACGCCGGATAATATGTCTTACCTTATACACACACGATGATAATACACGTATGTTTAATGTGCCGACAATCAAATAAGCGGTGCGACTTCATAGCTTAACAAAGTCGTACAAAAATATTTTGACAGATTTTTGAGCGCCTTGTGTAATGTTTTATATTTTCAATGGAACATATAAAATGTTGGTGTTTACTTGAGTCATTTTGTCATCACATTGCAGTCTACACATATCTCTTATGTTTGACTGCCATCTACTGGTCACACTTATCATTACACCATGTACCAAATAAAATTGCTTCGAGGTCGTAAGCAAAACCAGAATTATTGCGTACATTAGGGGCACTGTCGAGTTTTGAGGAAAAAAAATGATTTTAAGTGCACCTTATAGTCTGGAAAATATGGTAATCTCCAAAAACTAATTTTAAAAGACATTTAACAATTTGAATGCTACAAACATTTAAATAATACCAGTGTAGCGAGCACGACTACGTATTACTGCGTCTACATATTATTTTGCGTACTATTTTTTTTTCGTTGCCTATACACAATTTAGTAGTTTTTCTTTTTGTAACATGTAAATACAAATAATAATTATTTGGTAAGAGTCAAATGGCACAGATTATTATCACAATCAAAATCCATAAAGTGAAAATGTTTCGCTGCCAACAAAGATTGATGCAATGAAAAGGTGACTGTGGGTGAGAGGGATGTACTGTCCTATCCAAAGGTTAGATATGGAAAAAAAAGCAGCAAAGCAAGGGGGTGTCAGTAAGGAAGACCAACATGTTGGAGGGGGTTCTTGAGTTCAAAGCAGACCACTGAAGGGTCAAAGCAAGAGGATGAAATACAAGATGGCAGAAGGCTACCCCAAGTACAGGGCTAAAGGAGAAAACTTGGTTGAAGGAGGCTGAGAATCCCTCGGAGAAAATGAGGGATTAAAGCCGAAGAGGCTGTGGAGCGTGCGCTCCATAATTGAATTTCACGCCTGCTGCTTCCTTCTGAAGTCGTGTAGCAAAGCAATCATTTGAAAAGAAAGCTATTAGTCAAGTCCTCTCTTAAACTAAGAGCTGTACCATAGGAAACCTGGGATTACCCAGGCAGCAGTCTGTGGTTTACGTCGTCAAAACACGAATGTCACATTGTGTCACAGGGACAGCAACAACCTATTACAGGCGGTAGGTAACACAGCAATCACTGCACACTGCTGCTGTGGCTGTGATCACTTAAGTAGGGATTAATATTGATGCATGGGTGGGTAGTTGTTGGATGGAGTGGATGGATGGCAGGAATGTGGTAGCTGTTGGGAACTGATGTATAGATGGATAGTTTATTCAGGTTGATCTTAAAGGACAAGTAAAATGAGTAGATAATTACCATAAAGCAAGGGTGTCAAACTTTTTTTTTATTGAGAGTCACATGGTAATTAAGGCTACTCTCAGGGGGCGGTTTGTAACTGCGGGGTAGTGTTGTCCCGATACCAATATTTTGGTACCTGCACTGGTACCAAAAAGGGTAACACAAAAAATTGCATTATTGGCTTTATTTTAACAAAAAATCTTCGGGTACATTAGCAATATGTTTGTTATTGCAAGTTTGTCCTTAAATGAAATAGTGAACGACTTGTCTTTTATTAGTAAGTAAGCAAACAAAGGCTCCTAATTTAGTCTGCTGACATATGCAGTAACAAATTGTGTCATTTATCCATCCATCCATCATCTTCCGCTAATCCGGGTCGGGTCGCAGGGGCAGCAGCCTAAGCAGGGAAGCCCAGACTTCCCTCTCCCCAGCCACTTCGTCCAGCTCTTCCCGGGGGATCCGAGGCGTTCCCAGGCCAGCCGGGAGACATAGTCTTCCCAACGTGTCCTGGGTCTTCCCCGTGGCCTCCTAGCAGTTGGACGTGCCCTAAACACCTCCAGATGCCCGAGCCACCTCATCTGGCTCCTCTCAATGTGGAGGAGCAGCGGCTTTACTTTGAGTTCCTCCCGGATGGCAGAGCTTCTCACCCTATCTCTAAGGGAGAGCCCCGCCACCCGGCGGAAGAAACTCATTTCGACCGCTTGTACCCGTGATCTTATCCTTTCGGTCATGACCCAAAGCTCATGACCATAGGTGATGATGGGAAGGTAGATCGACCGGTAAATTGAGAGCTTTGCCTTCTGGCTCAGCTCCTTCTTCACCACAACGGATCGGTACAACGTCCGCATTACTGAAGACGCCGCACCGATCTGCCTGTCGATCTCACGATCCACTCTTCCCCCACTCGTGAACAAGACTCCTAGGTACTTGAACTCCTCCCTAACACGGAGATGGCACTCCACCCTTTTCCGGGCGAGAACCATGGACTCGGACTTGGAGGTGCTGATTCTCATTCTGGTCGCTTCACACTCGGCTGCGAACCGATCCAGTGAGAACTGAAGATCCTGGCCAGATGAAGCCATCAGACCACATCATCTGCAAAAAGCAGAGACATAATCCCGCTGCCACCAAACCGTAACCCCTCAACGCTTTGACTACGCCTAAAAATTCTGTCCATAAAAGTTATGAACAGAATCGGTGACAAAGGACAGCCTTGGCGGAGTCCAACCCTCACTGGAAATGTGTCCGACTTACTGACAGATTCCCCAGGCACCGCTTCCTCAAAGGAAGACTTGTTGGTGGGATTCAGGAGGTCTTCGAAGTATTCCCTCCACCGATCCACAACATCCGCAGTCGAGGTCAACAGCGCACCATCCGCACCATACACGGTGTTGACAGTGCACTGCTTCCCCTTCCTGAGGCGGCGTATGGTGGTCCAGAATCGCTTCGAAGCCGTCCGGAAGTCGTTTTCCATGGCTTCCCCGAACTCTTCCCATGTCCGAGTTTTTGCCTCCGCGACCGCTAAAGCTGCACACCGTTTGGCCCGTCGGTACCCGTCCCCTGCCTCCGGAGTCCTATGAGCCAAAAGAACCCGACAGGACTCCTTCTTCAGCTTGACGGCATCACTCACTGCTGGTGTCCACCAACGGGTTCTGGGATTACCGCCACGACAGGCACCAACAACGTTGCGGCCACAGCTACAATCAGCCTCCTCGACAATAGAGGTTCGGAACATGGTCCACTCGGACTCAATGTCCCGCACCTCCCTAGTGACATGTTCAAAGTTCTTCCGAAGGTGGTAATTGAAACTCTCTCTGACAGGAGACTCTGCCAGATGTTCCCAGCAGACCCTCACAATGCGCTTGGGCCTGCCAGGTCTGTCCGGCATCCTCCCCCACCATCGCAGCCAACTCACCACCAGGTGGTGATCGGTAGAAGGCTCCGCCCCTCTCTTCACCCGAGTGTCCAAAAAATAAGGCCGCAAATCCGATGACACAACTACAAAGTCGATCATGGAACTGTGGCCTAGGGTGTCCTGGTGCCAAGTGCACATATGGACACCCTCATGTTTGAACATGGTGTTTGTTATGGACAATCTGTGACGAGCACATAAGTCCAATAACAAAACACCACTCGGGTTTAGATCCGGGCCGCCATTCTTCCCACTCACGCCTCTCCAGGTTTCACTGTCGTTGCCAATATGAGCGTTGAAGTCCCCCAGTAGAACAGGGGAATCGCCCAGGGGAGCACTATCCAATACTCCCTCGAGTAAACCCAAAAAGGGTGGGTACTCTGAACTGCTGCTTGGTGCGTAAGCACAAACAACAGTCAGGACCCGTCCCCCAACCCGAAGGGGGAGGGAAGCTACCCTCTCGTCCACTGGGTTGAACTCCAACGTGCAGGGTTTGAGCCGGGGGGCAACGAAAATTGCCACCCCACCCCGTCGCCTCTCACTGCCGGCAACGCCAGAGTGGAAGAGAGTCCAGTCCCTCTCGAGAGGACTGGTTCCAGAGCCCTTGCTGTGCGTCGAGGTGAGTACGACTATATCCAGCCGGAACTTCTCTACCTCGCGCACTAGCTCAGGCTCCTTCCCCCCAGTGAGGTGACGTTCCAGGTCCCAAGAGCTAGCTTCTGTAGCCAAGGATCGGACGTCAAGTGCCCTCCCTTCGGCTGCCGCCCAGCTCACAATGCACCCAACCTCTATGGCCCTTCCCATGAGTGGTGAGCCCATTGGAGGGATGACCCACATTGCCATCGTGCCCCAAGTCTGGGCCTGGCTCCAGAGCGGGGCCCCGGTGACCCGCGTCCGGGCAAGGGAAATCTGAGTCCATTTTGTTGTAATTCCATAGAAGTCTTTGAGCTGCTCTTTGTCTGATCACTCACCTAGGACCTGTTTGTCTTGGGAGACCCTACCAGGGGGCATGAAAGCCCCCAGACAACATAGCTCCTAGGATCATTGAGACACGCAAAGTCCTCCACCATGGTAAGGTAGCAGCTCAGAGAGGAGCTGTCATTTATCATTCTGTTATTTTGTCAACATTATGAGGGACAAGTGGTAGGAAATGAATTATTATATAATCTACTTGTTCATTTACTGTTAATATCTGCTTACTTTCTCTTTTAACAAGTTCTATCTACACTTCTGTTAAAATGTAAAAATCACTTATTTTTCTAGCTATCTAGCCATGTCTTAAAGGCCTACTGAAACCCACTACTACCGACCACGCAGTCTGATAGTTTATATATCAATGATGAAATATTAACATTGCAACACATGCCAATACGGCCTTTTTAGTTTACTAATTTGCAATTTTAAATTTCCCGCGAAGTGTCGTGTTGAAAACGTCGCGGTATGATGACGTGTGCGTTTGACGTCTCGGGTTGTAGCGGACATTATTTTCCAGCACGATCCAAGCTATAAGTAGTCTGCTTCAATCGCATAATTACACAGTATTCTGGACATCTGTGTTGCTGAATCTTTTGCAATTTGTTCAATTAATAATGGAGAGGTCAAAGACACAGCCGGTGTTTCCTTGTTTAAAATTCCCGAAGATGAAGCTTTACTATGGATCAGAGCGGTCAAGCGAAGATGGATCCCGACTCCATGTCAACCGGCAGTTTTCGGTGAGAAAATTGTGGTAATAAGTCACCTCTTACCGGAGACATAAGCGGAGCTTCCGTCCTGCTGCAGCTGACGTAACTTCCCTCAGAGACTGGCGTCAACACACCCGTGGCCACACCTCTCCGACTTTCAGGTACTATTTAATCTCACTAAAACACTAGCAACACAATAGGCAGATAAGGGATTTTCCAGAATTATCCTAGTAAATGTGTCTAATAACATCTGAATCGCTCCCACTGCAATTGCCTTTTTTTTAACACTTTTTTTTTCTAGTCCTTCACTCTAAATTTCCTTATCGACAAATCTCTCATCCTTGCTCAAATTAATAGGGACATTGTCACTTTCTCGGTCCGAATCGCTCTTGCCGCTTGTGGCTATGATTTTTTTTTAGCAAGTACCACCTCAGAATGAACTTGGGTCTCCAAGTACCACCACAATGACCAACATTAAAATACAGTAGTGTAGTAGAACAAAGTATTTATTAAGAACAAGACAGAGGTTTTATTCAAAAACATTTGTTTATGTAATTGGCCACTGTTTGAACAGTAACACTGTGTTTGAATATAGGACAATAAAACAAGGTGCTTTAACATTGGGATTCTTTAGTTTACCACTAGATGGAGTCCACGTACCACAGTGGGAGTCGTACCACACTTTTGAGATCCACTAAAGTAGAACGATTAGGTAAAGTAGTTGATGCATGGGCTATTTTGTGTAAAATGAATGTGCAAATGTTGTATAGTGTGAATGGATGATGGGATATTTGGGAACGTGTTAATATATGTTAGTTAGATTAGGATTTATAGCTATAAGAATGTTTGTATTGCAAATGCATGAATTTGTGTATGGTAACTCTCAGAAACTTTTAAAATATGTCCAACTCCTTCGTTTTTGTTGTTTAGCTTCAGGTTGCTAGGCAACGGCTTTGAGCTCACATTTAGCTAGTTAGCCCCCGGCTCTCCGGCGCTTTCGGTTCGCTTATTTTAGCGAATCTGTGCCTCCCTCTGGGCAGAATTAAAGTCCAATATGTTAGCAATCTGTCTTTTTTTTCCCCGCGGTTATATTTTATCGAATTTTACAGTTAAAATCACATTTGACAATCATACTTTGCTCACTCAAACCCTTCATACATGCACACATTCACTCATCCACACTGACATGCACGCTTGAGGAGAGTATATACTGTAATGCCTGCGGTGGAGAAGGAGTCACACAGACAAGGATGCACCGTTCAATCGCTTTATTAACAAGCGGTAATGTTAGGAACTCGCATGTCTGCTGTTGTGTGTCCCCGAGTATGCAAGAATCCAGAAGAGTTGAGTGAAGGTAAGAGGAATTTAATTCAGAACTCATAAAAAAACAAATAAACATAATGCAGTTGTGCAAAGTAACGTTCTCACGATGATATTATCTTCGAGGACTGAGGAGTGCTCGAGTGAAACATAAATAGGCAGTAGCTTGATTGACAGCAGGTGTGAACCGCTGCCAATCAACGAAAAGAGAAAAACAGTGCTCGTGAATAAAACAGGAAATACATCAAAGTAAGAGCACTGAACAGGAAGTAAATACAAAAACACGAAAATTAACAGAAATACAGTTACAGATTGTCGCAGGACTTCCCCCTCAAGGAACAGATTCCAGATGTTCCTATGAAAAAGAAACAAATGGAAAAACGTCCAAAAATGTAAGGGAGGGTGGTGGAGGGTCGCCAGCTCCAATGTCCCCACAGCCGGCGAGGGAGAGACAAATGGCGGCGGCCCGTAGAGCGCCGCTGGAACTGGCGAGGCGGGTGGCCACGGAACGGCCACATCACTGGCGGACAAAAAAGAGAGTGTATCCCGCGAGAAGGACGCCCTGGGCACGGCCACATCCGCGGCTGACGTGGAGGCGGGCGCGCTGAAGCAGGACCGGAAACAGCAGACAAAGCGGCGGGGACTACAGCCGAAACAGATACCTCTGCAGGAGGTGGCTGAGGAGCCGATGTTGGTGCCGGCGTTGAAGCGGAAAACGTCATCGGTGGCGTGAAAGCGGCGGACGTCATCGGCGGCGTGAAAGCGGCGGACGTCCTCGGTGGCGTGAAAGCGGCGGACGTCATCGGCGGCGTGAAAGCGGCGGACGTCATCGGCGGCGTGAAAGCGGCGGACGTCATCGGCGGCGTGAAAGCGGCGGATGACATCGGCGGCGTGAAAGCGGCGGATGTCATCGGTGGCGTGAAAGCGGCGGATGTCATCGACGGCGTGAAAGCGACAGATGAAGATGCCGGGCGAGGAGCATCAGATGCCGGCCGAGGAGTAGCAGATGCCGGCGGCAACGAAGTTGGCGTGGTGCTGCTACTGGCGGCGTTGGAGCCGTGCGTAATGCCGGTGTTGGAACTCGGCGTGGAGCCGGCATTGGAGCTCGGCATGGAGCCGGCGCTGGAACTTGGCGTGGAGCCGGCGTTGGAGCTGTGCGAAAGCCCGCCAGGCACGTAGTTGTCTCCGTGGAAGGAGACGCTTGCGAGGATGACAGCGGTGTGTGCCTGGCTGCACCGCTGTGTATTGTAGGCCCCCCTCCACTAGGCGGCTGCCAGACGCCGTCCACACTTGCGGGAAGACGTGCCTCGTCGTCGGAGTCCCCCGGTGCGAAAACCAGGGACGGGCGGGAGGGGGCCAGGAGGAGTGACGAAGACACGTCCCGCGCCGAGTCCCAGCAGGAGGACAAAAGAGACCTCACAGTGTGCTCGACGAACTAGAAAAGAGAGCGGGAGCCGGCAGGAAGAGTAGCCTGGGAGCAACCGCTGGAAGCTGCGTAGGAGCAGGGAGAAGCAGCACAGCAGACGACGGGAAGGATGGCGGCGGCGGGCGTGCCGGTCGGAGAGCCGTAGTCGGCGACGGAGCCGCGGGAGCCGCGAGACGTGAAGGAGGAGGCGGGCGCGCCAGTCGGTGAGCCGTAGCCGGCAGCGTTGCCGAGAGGAAGGATGGCGGCGGAGGACGCGGCGGAGGACGCACCGGTCGGAGAGCCGTAGCTGGTAGCGTTGCCGCGGGAAGAGGGTCCGTGTCTGTTGGCTGGGGCCGCACAAACCTGGCCTTCAAGTCCTCCAGGAATTGTGCGGTCCAGAACGTCGGCTGAGGATTGCCGACAGGGATTCCCGCGAGGACACTTTCTGGCTCAAAGATACTGTTAGGAACTCGCATGTCTGCTGTTGTGTGTCCCCGAGTATGCAAGAATCCAGGAGAGTTGAGTGAAGGTAAGAGGAATTTAATTCAGAACTCATAAAAAAACAAATAAACATAAAGCAGTCGTGCAAAGTAACGTTCTCAACATGATATTATCTTCGAGCACTGAGGAGTGCTCGAGTGAAACATAAATAGGCAGTAGCTTGATTGACAGCAGGTGTGAACCGCTGCCAATCAACGAAAAGAGAAAAACAGTGCTCGTGAATAAAACAGGAAATACAACAAAGTAAGAGCACTGAACAGGAAGTAAATACAAAAACACAAAAATTAACAGAAATAAAGTGAAAGATTGTCACAGGTAACTTGCTGGTAGTTCCAAAACAATGCACACACATACACGAGCTGCTGTTAGCCACAACTCACGCACACTCACACTTCCCCCAACTCACTCACACATGCGCGTTCACCAAACCCTTAAAGACACAGTGCACTAATACAAATATCACAGCTATTACACTGCCTCCCCCTTTATGAATCCCCTCGCCCCGAGGGATCAACAAGAAAATCCCTGAACCATGGTGGTCTACGCCTCTGTCTCTGTGGCCTGACCTGTCCTAACTCAGGTCCATCAACACGTGGCGCTAGCGGCTGAACGGGGAAAACAATAAGGGAATATGGGGAACCTTGATCACCTAACTGTCCAGTGCCATCTGGCGAGGCAGGTGCCGCCTCAAACTGGGGAAATTCTCTACCCTTGTAGGGTGCCAAACGGTCTCTATGCAGCACAACCTTTCGGCCCTTAGGGGACACTGCAACTCTATACACTACTTCTCCCACCCTCTCTAGCACCCTACATAGACCGTCCCAATGACTATCCAACTTGGGGCAACGTCCTTTTTTCCTTTTGGGTGTGTACACCAAGACCAGCTCGCCAGGCCTAAAGTCCCGGCCCTTGCACTGCGCGTCATGGTTCCTCTTTTGCCTTAAACCAGCCTTCTCCAACTGGTCTCGCGAAAAGGAATGTGCTGTTTCCATCAGATCTTGCAACTTCCGAGCGTATTCCAGTCCCGGTTGATCCTCGGTGCTGCCTGGTGGTCTCCCAAACGCCAACTCAGCAGGTGTCTGGATCTCCCGACCCAACATCAGCAGGGCAGGGGTGCAGCTTGTGGAACTTTGAACCGCGGAGCGGTATGCCATCAGCACTAGTGGAATATGACGGTCCCAGTCATGCTGATGGTTGGCGGTGAGGATGGCCAGCTGCTGCTGCATGGTGCGGTTGAACCGCTCCACTAGTCCATCACTTTGCGGATGCAAATGAGTCGTGCGTGTCTTTTGCAGTCCAGTCTTTCACACAGGGCAGCAAAAACTCTGGATTCAAAATTCCTGCCTAGTCGCTGTGGAGGATATCTGCAGTTCCAAAGCGACTGAACATGCCCTCCAGTAAGGTATCAGCCACGGTGTCTGCTTCTTGGTCCGGCAGCGCGTACGCCTCCGGCCACTTGGTAAAGTAATCCATCGCGCAAAGCACATACTTGTTTCCTTTGTCTGTTACGGGAAAAGGGCCCATAATGTCCACAGCTACCCTCTCCATGGGTGCTCCAACCCCCTGCTACTGAAGTGGTGCGTGTGTCCCGTCCTGGGGTACCTTGTAGGCTGCCCACTCATCACAGCGTTGACAGAAGTCCTCCACGTCCCACCGGTGCTGACCCCAGTAGAACCTTTGGAGCAACCGATGGAGCGTTTTTGAGCTGGCAAAATGCCCTGAGCCCATGTCCCCATGACACGTCTTCAGCACTGCATCCCTCAGAGACTTAGGCACCATCACCTGCCTGATCAAGGGGAGACGACGGGGGCGCACCTTGACTGGCCGTGCATCCCCAGTGTCGATGTGGCGTTTGACCAGATGGGTGAGACCCACCACATTTTCATTGAGGGCAAAAATGTCCTTAAAGTCCCACAGTACGTGCCAGAGTCGCTCGCGCTGCTCCCTTTCGAGGCCGACACAGTTCTTTTTCCAGATGGAGCGGACCGCTACTGTCCGGTCCGCCCTTTGCTATTGTTGGTTTAGCCCTGCTGTTGAGGATGGCCTGGATGACGTCGCCTCCCACTTTGGGTTTGATTCTTCAGGGCGAGCAGACTCTGCCCCCATTAGCGATGGCTGTTGCGTATAGGATGATGTCCTCTTGGCTGCGAGCTCCCTTTATGAATCCCCTCGCCCGTGGGGTCAACAAGAAAATCCCTGATCCAAGGTGGTCTACGCCTCTGTCTCTGTGGCCTGCCCTGTCCTAACTCATGTCCATCAACACGTGGCACTAGCGGCTGAATGGGGACAACAATAGGGGATTATGGGGAACCTTGATCCCCTAACTGTCCAGTGCCATCTGGCGAGGCAAGTGCCGCCTCAAACTGGGGAACTTCTCTACCCTTGTAGGGTGCCAAACGGTCTCTATGCAGCACAACCTTTCGGCCCTTAGGGGACACTGCAACTCTATACACTACTTCTCCCACCCTCTCTAGCACCCTACACGCACCGTCCAAATGACTGTCCAACTAGGGGCAACGTCCTTTTTTCCTTTTGGGCGTGTACACCCAGACCACCTCGCCAGGCCTAAAGTCCCGGCCTTTACTCCGCTTCCCGCCAACTCACTCGCGCATGCGCGCTCACCAAACCCTTAAAGACACAGTACACTAATACAAATATCACAGATATTACAATACATTATTAGAAAAAGTACCCAGATATTGTATGTATCCATCCAGCCTGCACTGGCTCAGGATCAGCAGTCGATCCAGACCATAGCAAGATGGATCAATATTCTCCGGCATCAAGGATTCTCAAGTGATCACTAGATCACCTCCTGGGGACCTCTCCACTGTTCACACTTAAAAGAGAAGAAGAAAGTCACATTTTTGTGGATTGATCAGATGCAAAAAAAATAAAATGAATAAAAATAAAAAAAAGTCTAAAAAAAAAGCAAGTAAACCGTGAAAAAAGCATAACAAAAGTGACACAAAAAAACAATGGTAGTGTGGAACACAATACAAAAAATCCCAACAATTGTAACGATCTGTCACTTACTTTCTGATAGTTTTTCGTGTTTTGTACTTTATTTCCTGTTCAGTGCTCTTATTTTGTCATACTTCCTGTTTACTCCGCTGAGCACTGTTTTTGTCACACTCGCCGTTGATTGGCAGCGGTCCTCAGCTGCTGTCAATCAACATAGGTCTATTTATGTTTCACTCGAGCACTCCTCAGTGCTCGAAGTTAAAACTATGTTGGGAACATCTCCATGCAAGACTGCTTTCTGTTTATATCTTTACTTTGATGAAATTAAAATCATCTTACCTGCTTTCTGCTCTCCTGGATTCTTGCATACTCGGGAACACACAACTGCAGCCATGCGACATCCCAACAGTAACTGCGAGCCAGAAAATTGTGACCTCGCGAGAATCCCTGTCGGCAATCCTCAGCCGACGTTCTGGACCGCACAATTCCTGGAGGACTTGAAAGCCAGGTTTGTGCGGTCCCAGCCTACAGACGCGGACCCTTTCCCCGCGGCAACGCCACCGGCTTCGGCTCTCCGACCGGCGCGTCCCCCGCCGCCATCTTTCCTCTCGGCTCAACAGCTGGCTACGGCTCTCCGACCAGCACGTCCGCCACTTCCTGCATGCCTCGCGGCTCCCACGGCAACGCTACCGGCTACGGCTCTCCGACCGGCGCGTCCTCCGCCGCCATCCTTCCTCTCGGCAACGCTGCCGGCTACGGCTCACCGACCGGCGCGCCCGCCTCCTCCTTCACGTCTCGCGGCTCCTGCGGCTCCGTCGCCGACTGCGGCTCTCCGACCGGCACGTCCGCCGCCGCCATCCTTCCCGTCGTCTGCTGAGCTGCTTCTCCCTGCTCCTACGCAGCTTCCAGCGGCTGCTCCCCGGCTGCTCTTTTTGCCAGCTCCCGCTCTCTTTTTTGGTTCGCCGAGAGCTCCAGTGGAGCCCACAGTGAGGTCGCTTTTGTCCTCCTGCTGGGACTCGGCACGGGACGTGTCTTCGTCCCTCCTCCTGGTCCCCTCCCGCCCGTCCCTGGTTTTCGCACCGGGGGACTCCGACGAGCAGGCACGTTTTCCCGCATGTGTGAACGGTGTCTGGCAGCCACCTAGTGGAGGGGGGCCCACTATACACTGCGGTGCAGCCAGGCACACACCGCTGTCATCCCCGCCAGCGTCTCCTTCCACGGAGACATCTGCGTCCCTGGCGGGCTTTCGCACAGCTCCAACGCCGGCTCCACGCCTAGCCCCAACGCCGGCTCCACGCCGAGCCCCAAAGCCGGCTCCACGCCTAGCCCCAACGCCGGCTCCACGCCGAGCCCCAACGACGGCTCCACGCCGAGCCCCAACGCCGGCTCCACGCCGAGCCCCAACGCCGGCTCCACGCCGAGCCCCAACGCCGGCTCCACGCACGGCTCCAACGTCGCCAAGAGCAGCACCACGCCGGGCTTCGTCACCGCCGGCATCCGCTATTCCTCGGCCGGCATTTGCTGCTCCTCGCCCGGTGTCATCTGCCGCTTTCACGCCGCCGATGACATCTGCCGCTTTCACGGCGCCGATGACGTCTGCCGCTTTCACGCCGCCGATGACGTCTGCTGCTTTCACACCGCCGATGACGTCTGCCGCTTTCACGCCGCCGATTACGTCTGCCGCTTTCACGCCGCCGATGACGTCTGCCGCTTTCACGCCGCCGATGACGTCTGCCGCTTTCACGCCGCCGATGACGTCTGCCGCTTTCACGCCGCCGATGACGTCTGCCGCTTCGACACCGCCGATGACGTCTGCCGCTTCAACACCGCCGATGACGTCTGCCGCTTCGACACTGCCGATGACGTCTGCCGCTTCGACACCGCCGATGACGTCAGGCCGCTTCGACACCGCCGATGACGTCTGCCGCTTCGACACCGCCGATGACGTCTGCCGCTTCCACGCCGTTGATGACGTCTGCCGCTTCCACGCCGGCACCAACATGGGCTCCTCAGCCGCCTCCTGCAGAGGTATCTGTTTTGGCTGCAGTCCCCGCCGCTTTGTCTGCTGTCTCCGGGCCTGCTTCAGCGCGCCCGCCTCCACGTCAGCCGCGGATGTGGCCGTGCCCTGGGCGTCCATCTCGCGGGATGCACTCATCTCTTTTTTGGCCAATGATGTGGCTGTTCCGTGGCCGCCCGCCCCGCCAGTTCCAGCGGCGCTCTACGCGCCGTCGCCACCTGACTTTCCCTCGCTGGCTGCGGGGACACGAGGTTTGGCGACCTTCCACCAAATCCTCCCTCCACCCTCCCTTACTTTGTGGACATTTTTTTCCATTTTTCTTTTCCAGGGAACATCTGGTATCTGTTCCTTGAGGGGGAGGTCCTGTAACGATCTGTCACTTACTTTCTGATAGTTTTTCGTGTTTTGTACTTTATTTCCTGTTCAGTGCTCTTATTTTGTCATACTTCCTGTTTACTCCGCTGAGCACTGTTTTTGTCACACTCGCCGTTGATTGGCAGCGGTCTTCAGCTGCTGTCAATCAACATAGGTCTATTTATGTTTCACTCGAGCACTCCTCAGTGCTCGAAGTTAAAACTATGTTGGGAACATCTCCATGCAAGACTGCTTTCTGTTTATATCTTTACTTTGATGAAATTAAAATCATCTTACCTGCTTTCTGCTCTCCTGGATTCTTGCATACTCGGGGACACACAACTGCAGCCATGCGACATCCCAACAACAATAATAAAAAAGGAATAAAACTATAAACTTTATGGCTGGCTCACATCGTGCTCACTCCGTGATCACGTACGACCGCCATACACTTCTGAATGTGGACATATCGGGCCTGCTAACTAGCACGGGAATACGTCGACGGCTACATCCAGCTGCCTGTGAAGCAGGGGAGTATAGTAGCAGCGGGGGCCGTCTACGGAGCAGACGCCAGCGGTCTGATCGGAAACGCGGATGCCGAGCGGGGCTAAAAACAAAGCAGAAGGCTAATCCCCACAGAACACCACTTCCCTCCATCCTGAAGCCGGATTTAAATGGAAGATGCGAGACTACTGGTCTGGGTAAGGAGTCAGTTAAATTAGAACAAGTTTTTTCTGCTTTGAGTGTTTCAGAGTTGGACATGTGTTTTACTGAGGTGGCTAACTATGATGCGTGCAGTTTATCAAAGCAACAAACAAACAATCGGAAAATTCCCGTCGTATCAATTCCTAGATATGGTCGTAATTATACTAAATGCACTGGGCATAATAAACACAACATTATTAATATTGCTACTACGGATAATTTGATCAAAAATTCTCTAAAACAGCCCACTACCTATAATATAGGTTTTTTAAACATAAGATCATTGTCTCCCAAAACGTTGTTAGTTAATGATATCATCAGAGACAACAATCTTAACGTTATCGGTCTCAGCGAAACGTGGCTTAAACCAAACGACTTTTTTGCGCTAAACGAGGCATGTCCTCCTAACTTTACACATGCGCATATTGCCCGTCCTCTGAAAAGGGGTGGGGGGGGTCGCACTAATATACAACGAAAACTTTAACCTTTGTCCTAACATAAATAATAAATATAAATCGTTTGAGGTGCTTAATATGAGGTCTGTCACACCGCTGCCTCTACACCTGGCTGTTATCTACCGCCCCCCAGGGCCCTATTCTGACTTTATCAATGAATTCTCAGAGTTTGTTGCTGATCTAGTGACGCATCCCGATAATATAATCATAATGGGGGACTTTAATATCCATATGAATACCCCATCGGACCCACCGTGCGTAGCGCTCCAGACTATAATTGATAGCTGTGGTCTCACAAAAATAATAAATGAACCCACGCATCGCAACTGTAATACGATAGACCTAGTGCTTGTCAGGGGTATGACCGTTTCCAAAGTTACGATACTCCCGTATACTAAAGTATTGTCCGATCATTACCTTATAAAATTTGAGGTTCAGACGCATGTTCGGCAAACTAATAATAATAATAACTGCTATAGCAGCCGCAACATTAATACGGCCACAACGACAACTCTTGCTGACCTACTGCCCTCGGTAATGGCACCATTCCCAAAGTATGTGGGCTCTATTGATAACCTCACTAACAACTTTAACCACGCCCTGCGCAAAACCATTGATAACATAGCACCGCTAAAGTTAAAAAAGGCTCCAAAAAAGCGTACCCCGTGGTTTACAGAAGAAACTAGAGCTCAGAAATTATTATGTAGAAAGCTGGAACGCAAATGGCGCACAACTAAACTTGAGGTGCACCATCAAGCATGGAGTGATGGTTTAATAACTTATAAACACATGCTTACCTTAGCTAAAGCTAAATATTACTCAGATCTCATCCACCGTAATAAAAACGAACCTAAATTTTTGTTTAGTATGGTAGCATCGCTAACCCAACAAGGGACTCCTTCCAGTAGCTCCACCCACTCAGCTGATGACTTTATGCAATTATTTAGTAAGAAAATTGAAGTCATTAGAAAGGAGATTAAAGACAATGCGTCCCAGCTACAACTAGGTTCTATTAACACTGATACGATGGTATATACGGCGGATACTGCCCTCCAAAATAGTTTCTCTTGTTTTGAGGAAATAACATTAGAGGAATTGTTACAACGTGTAAATGGAATAAAACAAACATGTTTACTTGACCCACTTCCTGGGAAACTGATCAAGGAGCTCTTTGTATTATTAGTTCCATCAGTGCTAAATATTATAAACTTATCACTTTCCTCGGGCACTGTTCCCCTAGCATTCAAAAAAGCGGTTATTCATCCTCTTCTTAAAAGACCTAACCTCGATCCTGACCTCATGGTAAACTACCGAACCGGTGTCTCACCTTCCCTTTATTTAAAAAATCCTCGAAAAAATTGTTGCGGAGCAGTTAAATGAACACTTAGCGTCTAACAATCTATGTGAAACCTTTCAATCCGGTTTCAGGGCAAATCACTCCACGGAGACAGCCCTCGCAAAAATGACTAATGATCTATTGCTAACGATGGATTCTGATCCATCATCTATGTTGCTGCTCCTCGATCTTAGCGCTGCTTTCGATACCGTCGATCATAATATTTTATTAGAACGTATCAAAACACGAATTGGTATGTCAGACTTAGCCCTGTCTTGTTTTAACTCTTATCTTACTGATAGGATGCAGTGCGTCTCCCATAACAATGTGACCTCGGACTACGTTAAGGTAACATGTGGAGTTCCCCAGGGTTCGGTCCTTGGCCCTGCACTCTTCAGCATCTACATGCTGCCGCTAGGTGACATCATACGCAAATACGGTATTAGCTTTCACTGTTATGCTGATGACACCCAACTCTACATGCCCCTAAAGCTGACCAACACGCCGGATTGTAGTCAGCTGGAGGCGTGTCTTAATGAAATTAAACAATGGATGTCTGCTAACTTTTTGCAACTCAACGCCCAAAAAACGGAAATGCTGATTATCGGTCCTGCTAGACACCAACCTCTATTTAATGATACAACTCTAACATTTGACAACCAAACAATTAAACAAGGCGACACGGTAAACAATCTGGGTATTATCTTCGACCCAACTCTCTCCTTTGAGTCACACATTAAAAGCGTTACTAAAACGGCCTTCTTTCATCTCCGTAATATCGCTAAAATTCGCTCCATTCTGTCCACTAAAGACGCTGAGATCATTATCCATGCGTTTGTCACGTCTCGTCTCGATTACTGTAACGTACTATTTTCGGGTCCCCCCATGTCTAGCATTAAAAGATTACAGTTGGTACAAAATGCGGCTGCTAGACTTTTGACAAGAACAAGAAAGTTTGATCACATTATGCCTGTACTGGCCCACCTGCACTGGCTTCCTGTGCACTTAAGATGTGACTTTAAGGTTTTACTACTTACGTATAAAATACTACACAGTCTAGCTCCATCCTATCTTGCCGATTGTATTGTACCATATGTCCCGGCAAGAAATCTGCGTTCAAAGGACTACGGCTTATTAGTGATTCCCAAAGCCCAAAAAAAGTCTGTGGGCTATAGAGCGTTTTCCGTTCGGGCTCCAGTACTCTGGAATGCCCTCCCGGTAAAAGTTCGAGATGCCACCTCAGTAGAAGCATTTAAGTCTCACCTTAAAACTCATTTGTATACTCTAGCCTTTAAATAGACTCCCTTTTTAGACCAGTTAATCTGCCGTTTCTTTTCTTTTTCTCCTATGTCCCACTCTCCCTTGTGGAGTTGGTCCGGTCCGATCCGGTGGCCATGTACTGCTCGCCTGTGTATCGGCTGGGGACATCTCTGCGCTGCTGATCCGCCTCCGCTTGGGATGTTTTCCTGTTGGCTCCGCTGTGAACGGGACTCTCGCTGCTGTGTTGGATCCGCTTTGGACTGGACTCTCGCGACTGTGTTGGATCCATTATGGATTGAATTTTCACAGTATCATGTTAGACCCGCTCGACATCCATTGCTTTCCTCCTCTCCAAGGTTCTCATAGTCATCATTGTCACCGACGTCCCACTGGGTGTGAGTTTTCCTTGCCCTTATGTGGGCCTACCGAGGATGTCGTAGTGGTTTGTGCAGCCCTTTGAGACACTAGTGATTTAGGGCTATATAAGTAAACATTGATTGATTGATTGATAAAAAAAAATGACGATTTTTATTTTCTTTGTTTCTCTTTCTCTTTTCCCTCTCTTTTCTCATTTTTCTTCCCCTTCTTCTTTAAAGCAAACTGTCGTGTTGACGTGATCACTATCAGTAGTCGGGAATTACAGCTTTCTGGTCAAAATCTTTAGTGTCGGAAGTGGAGCTCTTTTAGTTTACGTCCTCTCCCCCGGAAGCAGGCAGTGGCGAATATTGTGGAAATATTGTATTTTTGGGAAAATGGATCACTACAACTGTTGCTTCGAACTGGAAGCATATTTAGTTAAGAGTCAATATGACACCAGAGTAAAAACTTGAATGCCATCCATCCAAAATAGTAATTTCAAATGTCATCATCAAGGCTAAGACTTAAAATAGTTGGTTACATTATCTATGTGTACATGTGATTACTGTGTTTGGTCATTTATTGGTCTGACTAGACCAGTGTTTTTCAACCTTTTTTAAAAAGGTTAAAAATTCCGGATGCACACCACAAGAAGAAAATATAAAAAAATGAAACTCCACCAGGTCGTCGTGCCTTATTTTGAGTTTTTTGGTGTTCTCCTGTGCAGTGCTTTAGTTTTTGTCTTCCGCTGTTATGTTTTTTTGGTGGCCCTTCCTGTTTTGCTGGTGTTTTCCTGTAGCAGTTTCATGTCTTCCTTTGAGCGTTATTCCCCCGCACCTGCTTTGTGTTAGCAAGTAAGGCTATTTAAGTTGTTCCTATCCTTCTTTGTGTGGACATTGTTGATTGTCATGTCATGTAGGAATGTACTTTGTGGACGCCGTAATTTTTTGCTGTCGTCCAGCATTCTGTTTCTGCTTACTTGGTAGCCAGTTCAGTTTTACTTGTGATTTGCATAGCCATTCCTATGCTTCATTGCCTTTTCCTCATGTTAATTTTTGGTTTAAGCATAATATACGTTTTTACCTGGATATTGTGATCACAACAAACCATCCTCGTCTCACCCGAAACATTCCGACTTGAACTACCTGCTGCCACCTACTGACATGGAGTATTACGTGGTTTCCCTGCCGAGCACTACACAGCACAGACACTAAGCAATGGCACATTATTTGCAAATTATAATTATTGATTTGAAATATTTTTGGGACCAATTAGGTGAAGTTGTATAATTTCCCACGGCACACCAGACAATATCTCACGGCACACTAGTGTGCCACGGCACAGTGGTTGAAAAACACTGGACTAGACAACAAACATGTCTACACTGCCCCCAACAAGCAGTACATGTGGACTCTTAGGAAGGGAAGGGAAGTACACAGTGGTACCTCATGAGGTATATGAGTATATTAAGATATTGCTATTTCTTGACCTTTTGTTATTTTTTAAGTTGCCATCATACATTTGAGTTACGAACCTCCCCGCTGCTAGTAGTAATTTTTGACACAATCCTTCCCTTCAACCACTGCAACTGAGAAAATGAGTGGAAAAAGTTAGCATCCACTGAATCAAGGAAATAAATCATTAAAAACATGTCCGACCATGAAGCAGACTCGACAAAGTAGCCCGACGACAGCATTTTCGCTCATGGAACCAATTGAGCTCATAATTTGAAGTACCGCTGTACTTGTAATCACAAAGGGTTCAAAAATGCCAGAAACCTCGTCATTGCTGGCTACTACTGGACCTCAATAGCAGACCATGTACATTCCTGATGTCTGCAGCCCATCATCATGAGAGACTTCAAGATCACCTTGGAGTGGATTTGCACTCACACAGATGCATTCCATAGGTCTGTGACGGAACATGCTATTCTAAAAATGGATTGAGGACCCAATTCGAGAGACAACATTAATATTTTTGTTTACATTTCAGTCCAAACAGAACATGGAGAATATCTGCTCAGTTGCTATCAATGAACACAGAAAGTCGGTGACATGTTTTGTGACCACTGACCAGTTTCAGTCTATTTTGCTCTTCTAACTTTTTACGCTTGTTTATATTTTCATGTCAAAGTTTGTGTTCGCTGTGAGTTGATATTGTGGTTGGATTGCTTGTAGTGGAGTTTATGTAGTAAAGTCCATTCTGCCAGCCAAACTTGGTCTTTCTGTCCTCCTTTGATATCTTCCTTTCACTTGTTTTCTCTCTGAGTTTATTCATAATCAAGTTATATAATAATTATAATTTGATTTGCAGCCCATTTGGTCCGGTTACAGTTTGCATTTCATACCTCTACAATAAAAAAAAAAACAAGTTATAGGCACAGAACAAACTCTTTCTAGAGGCTGAATACGACCGGAAGGGTGTCAAATGTCCAACAGTATTTCTGTCACAGTTCATAAAATGAAGGTCCACGTTTAATTTGGTAATTCAAGTTATTGACAACATTATTAAAGCAGTAGTTTGAATTTCCTGTTTAGCACTTAGCAATAATGCTACTTGCTGGCTATGCTAATCACTCAGTGCCTAAAACTTGTAACTCATCCTTCGTATTTCCAGGCTAAAAAAAATGTAAGGTTCTGGATCATCATTGGTCCCCAAGAAGTCTTTGTTGTCTCTCATGAAGTCTGCCATGAATCGTAGAGTTAATGTTGTTGTTGAAGGAAATAGCGAATGTTGTGATGCCGCTGTGAAATTGAGGCGCCACCGAATGCTTAAAACGAACAAAATATGTAAATATTAAGCGTTATTGTGAATGTGCCTGTTACTTCATTTCATACATACTTATATACTGTGTGTATATATATATATATATATATATATATATATATATATATATATATATATATATATATATTGATATCCGCTTTTCGGATCGCTACATATTATTGTTTATTGTTCCGGTTTTTGTATCACTCTGTCGTTCCACCTGCTTAGTTCCTGTTTAGTCCGTTTCCATGGTTTCTCATTAGTTTCAGCTGCTATTCTTGGTTCCCGCACACCTGTCACATTTGATTACTTCCCTATATAAGCCTGCCTCCTTTTGTTGTTCATTCTGGGATCCAAATTTGCTCTCATGCAACCGTATGTCTGCTACGCTAATTTGCTCTCACGCAACGGTACGTCTGCTATGCTAATTTGCTTACACGCAACTCTTTATTATTCTCGCGAGCTCTCACGCTACGCATTTGTTTCATTCTTAGCTCTCATGCTAAATGTTTTGTTTTTCCTTTTTGTGTGCCTATGTGCCAGTTTAGTTTTTCTATTTGTATTCCTAGCTTTCATGCTAGCGCCCTTGGTTTGTTTTGTCTGTTAGCTCCAGTATTTTTGTTCATAGCTCCATAATATCTTACCCCTTGCTGTGTTCTCGTTCGACGCATCCACGAAGGGACAAACTTGGCATCACTATGCCGCACAGACGTAACAATATACTTGTAGATAAAACGTTCTTAGAGCCTTTTGGATGTGTCTTAGAGCACTTTGTAGACCGAATAGTGTGAATATCTTACCTCCTTTGGAAGCTGTCTTTTGGTAAAGTGTATATACAAGTTAGAATGCATAAAAAAAAAAACATACATGTACTTGTCTTACATAAGGATTGTGAATAATAGACACATTTCACTATCATATGCCAGCCTCGCTTCTCAGTCAAGGCTGAATCATTTTCATATTGTCATTGCGTTGTTCTTGTATGCTGCGTTGGAAAATAAATATATTTTTATATGCACCCTGTCTCCTGTCTCTGCATCTTGGGGTGACAACTAACGTTTCCATACGCACTCATGAAACATGATCTGTTGTTAAATAGGGTTATAAACATGCACACGCACTTTTCTAATGACACAAACCAAAAAGTCTTGCTTGTCAAACTTCAGTTCGACTGGGATCTTATCCAAAACAGCTAACTGTCATTGGTGTGTCACAGCATAGATTGAGGACATAGCAGCAACATTAGCGTTTTTTCATCAATGTAGAGTGAAAGTAGTGGTATGTTTATGTTTAAACATACAATATGTCCTTTTAGTGTGTTTAAAGCTAGCAGGCCAGTGTCGTTTACCATTGTACTATAGAACACAATGACGTACAAACCATAAGTCTCTGTTTGAGCCATCTACACGCACACGCTGGAGGACCGAGTTTTAAAACTTCACCCTGGCAAAAGTGTGCGTTTTTAAGGACAAAAGAATGGAAAAGTATGAGTTTTTAAATAATCTGTGTTCCTGTGGCCTGAGATGACTTTGGGTTCTTATTGGTAATTTGAAATAGTTTTACACGATAGTGTCTTAAACAATGCAATTATTTTTTAAACTTTCATTTAAGACTCTTTTGGCTTTTCAAGGAATGCATTGACCAGAAAAATATGTCCCACTCCGGCTCTGGTCCGCTTCATAGGACTCTCAACCCTGAACTGTTATACACAACATTCCTCCTCACGGAGTTGCTCTTTCAAAAATTGGCTTCCAATCGCTTCCAACAGAGCCAGATATGTTAAAGTTAAAAAGTTGTTTAAACACTGTGTCCCCAAAGGGAGCTTTGAAATGTATCAAAGAGTAAACATATTCTGTTGTATATCTGCCGTGTTTATTTCTATGTGGTGTTGTGTCTAATGAACAAAATGATTAATTATCTCTTTACACCACCAGAATAGAACATTAAATATCCTTATATTGCGTTGCAGTCAAACTGGTTTCAGAGTCACATAAAACATTGGTACCCAAAGTCCGGTCTGGGGACCATTTTCGGTCTTTATATTACAGCCTCGTCAATCAGGGCTGGATCATTGTATTTGTTACTGGTGTTTGTTTGTGCTTCATTATTAATGGATGTAAGAACTCCTTACACTTAGCTTTTGCTGGTTTCTGTGCACCTCCTTGAAGCAGTGGTTATTAAATATACTTTACCTGCACACTGTCTCCTCTCCGCATCTTAGGGTCTCAACTACCTTGATCATGCACAAATGGTCCAGCCAACAAGTGACTCCGCTGGGAGGTACAGTGCGATAGAGGGAATATGTTGGGCCATGGAGACCAAGTCTCCGAGGTAATCACTGAAGGAGCTGAGCACATTGGTGTGGAAGCCAGATGGCGATCTGATTTCGGTTGACTCTGTAAGGGCCAACGACATAGCCACACCGCCATAACCGAGCTCAAATTAGGCGAAAGCCACCCCCAGCGGCGTCCCAACACGGACATCCAGTACGCCAGACGGCGGTGCGGACATCTGCCCCACTCTCGCCCCTTCAGATTACAGTAATCCCATTACTCACTTCGCCAAATATTTCATGATCTTCACTGCTAGCCGGTGCAGCCCAGGTTGAGGAAGACCGCTGACGCTGCGACATCAGCTCCTCAATCACGCTCAAGGGCACGCGCACGGAGGCACAAGTGGCCGAAGCTCGCAGCTGCGCATCCATGGTCGCCCGCCTTGCTAACAGCAGGGATTCGGCCTCCAGGACAGCAATCCTGCAAGTCTCGTCATCCTCCATCCTCCTCACCAGTTGCAATGGGCTTCCACTCACCGCCACCACCTGTCGCTTGCTTCCCTGCGGGCTTCGGAAACACATGGCCAAGTCTTCCTTGTACCCTCTTTTGAGTTCTGATATTTGTGTGTATATTTGGGGGACTCTAGGATGTCTACAATCCGTTCGTTGGGGGGATATGGGGGTACTGTCATGACCTGTGATTTGCTTCCTTTCCAGCACTTTTATTTAGTTTCCTCTTCTGGTTTATAGTTTTATTGCACTGACTTCACCAGTTGCTCATGATTAGTGATGGCTGTTCCCACCTGCTGCCAATCCCAATCAGGCTTCATTTTATTTCAGCCTCGTCATTTATTTGGTGCCGTATCATTGCATTTGTTACTGGTAGGGATGTCCGATATTATCGGACTGCCGAAATTATCAGCCGATAAATGCTTTACAACGTAATATCTGAAATTATCAGTATCGGTTTCATAATTATCGTATCGGTTGCAAAAAGTAAAATATATGAGTTTTTAACACGCCACTGTGTATAAGGACGTAGGGAGAGGTACAGAGCGTCTATAAACCTTAAAGACACTGCCTTTGCGTGCCAGCTCAGTCACATAATAACTACAGCTTTTCACGCATACGTCAATGCAAGTCATGTTTTGAGGCATGGTAAAAAAATAATGCACTTTGTGACTTCAATAATAAATATGGCAGTGCCATGTTGGCATTTTTTTCCATAACTTGAGTTGATTTAATTTGGAAAACCTTGTTACATTGCTTAATGCATCCAGTGGGGCATCACAACAAAACATTTAATAATACACTTGAAATTCCGCAACTGATATAATGTTGATATATTCCCATTAAGGCAGGGTTGTCTAAAGTGCGGCCCGCAGCTAATTGTTTACTGACCCGCCACACATTCTGGAAATGCTATTACAAAAATAAAAAATAAAAACACTAAAAAAAGTGGTATAAGGTGAAATCTAACGGGGAAAAGTTGCAATGTTGACACAAAGCTGCCATGCAGGCTGTTTGTTTTTCTTTTGTCTTTCTTTATTTTGCTCTTATTGCCAATGCTAAAAAAAGTAAAAAAATATAAATACATTATAATGAATTACTGACCCATTCAAGGCTCCAATTACTTCAAATATTTCACTTTATAATGTTTTATTTGGAACATATTATGTGCATATATTGTGTGGTTGCCATATAAAAACAGTGTTTTCTTTGACAAAAGAGCATAAAACAAACAAAATAATAGTTCAAACGTAAAATCGACAGATATATCTGAAGTTGATCTCGTGACTTAAGTGTTGAAAGTAAAAAAAATAAAAAATAAAAATGTATCACTTTATGAGTGGGGGGACCTTTTGGATCCCAAAGATATTTAGTGGGATTTTATTTATTTTTTCACTGTGATTGCTCAGAAATAATAATACATTTAAATCAATGGTGTCCTGCTTTATTGTTTTTTTTAGGGCTCCAATTAATTCAGATCAAACATTGCTTTCTGAATGTTTTGGGCAATGAGGGAAATACTGCATATTTCAGTTTTACTATAAAAAAACAAAATTGTCTTTGACTTAAAAGGCATAAAACCTTTTTTTTTTTTTTAACTTTATATCAACCTGAAGTTGATATAGAGATTTACTGTAAGCGTTACATAAAAAATGAAAATAATAATTTGACTTATTTTTAACATTTTAATGATGGAGACCCTCTATGGTCCCCGGGAGTCCTAAAGGTAAAAAAAAAGAGAATCCATATATTTTGTTATGGTTTGAAAAAAAAATTATCAAAACGGCCCCCGCATGGTTTAAATTTTCCGTGTGTGGCCCTCAGTGGAAAAAGTTTGGACACCCCTGCATTAAGGTGAAGAATGACTCATAGTCCTTGCACAGAAAAAAAAGGGGGGCGGGGGGTGGAACGAGTCTTTACAGGTCTTTTTTCTATTTCCTGTTCTAAATTGGCCGTCAAAGTTTAACATCTTCTTGGATTATGTCCTCATCCTTTTAGTATCCAGGTTTGATTGATTGATTGATACTTTTATTAGTAGATTGCACAGTACAGTACATATTCCGTACAATTGACCACTAAATGGTAACACCCGAATAAGTTTTTCAACTTGTTTAAGTCGGGGTCCACGTTAATCAATTCATGGTCAATTCAGGTGAGAGGCATTATTTATAACAGTTGTTCTCAAATGGGGGTAGCGCAACCCTGGGGGTACTTAAAGGTATGCCAAGGGGTACGTGAGATTTTTTTTTAAATATTCTAAAAATAGCAACAATTCAAAATTCCATTATATATATATATATATATATATATATATATATATTTATTCAATAATACTTCAACGAAATATGAATGTAAGTTCATAAACTGTGAAAAAAATACAACAATGCATTCAGCGTTGACAGCTACATTTTTTGTGGACATGTTCCATAAATATTGATGTTAAAGATGTATTTTTTGTGAAGAAATGTTTAGAATTAAGTTCTGAATCCAGATGGATCTCTATTACAATCCCCAAAGAGGGCACTTTAAGTTGATGATTACTTCTATGTGGAGAAATCTTTATTTTTAATTGAATCACTTGTTTATTTTTCAACAAGTTTTTAGTTATTTTTATATCTTTTTTTTCCAAATATTTTAAGAAAGACCACTACAAATGAGCAATGTTTTGCACTGTTATACAATTTAATAAATCAGAAACTGATGACATAGTGCTGTATTTTACTTCTTTAACTCTTTTTTTCAACCAAAAATGCTTTGCTCTGATTAGGGGGTACTTGAATTTAAAAAATGTTCACAGGGGGTACGTCACTGAAAAAAGGTTGAGAACCGCTGATTTATAATATAGAATTCACTTTCAGAAGCTCTGAAGTGAAGAAGCCGCTAACGATGTCAATACAGCAGCATAAGGAAGTTACATCTGTGACAATGTGCTGCTAAAAATTGTTTCCTTCATGTTCGTGTTTATAATAACAAGATCACTAATAATTGTTCAATATTCGGGTCACAAAATGTAAATGGGGTATGGTTGGCAGATTTTGGACTGCTATTCAGAGGAATTTATTGGTGGAGTTGAGGACCTCCCATTGATTCCATTGTAAGCAGACTTTTGTCAACGTTTATATTTACAAATTCAAATTTGCATTACAAAAAACAAACTTGTATTCTTGCCTCTCATAAAGATTAGGAATTGTAGGTAAAATTCCAAAAGAGTGGTAGAGTTCCCCTATAAAATGCAATTAATATCTAATGCAGATATTAAACATGATAAACAAATCAATCAGTTCTTGCCTTAAAGGCCTACTGAAATGAGATTTTCTTATTTAAACGGGGATAGCAGGTCCATTCTATGTGTCATATTTGATAATTTTGCGATATTGCCATATTTTTGCTGAAAGGATTTAGTAGGGAAAATCGACGATAAAGTTTGCCCATTTTGGTACTTCCTGAAAAAGACTCGCCTTTACCGGAAGTCGCAGACGATGACGTCACATGTTGATGACTCCTCACATATTCACATTGATTTTAATGGAACTCTCCAAGAAAAACAGTTATTCGGACCGAGAAAAAGACAATTTCTCCATTAATTTGAGCGAGGATGAAAAATTTGTGTTTGAGGATATTGATAAAGACGGACTAGGAGAAAAAACAAAAACAAAAAACGCGATAGCATTGGGACGTATTCCGATGTTTTTAAAGACATTTACTAGGATAAATCTGGGAAATCCCTTATCAGTCTAATGTGTTGCTATTGTTTTAGTGAGTTAAATAGTACCTGATGTTGTGGGACATGCGCATTCTGCGTCTCACTCCGCTGCGGGTCCAACCAGAGGACCCGCTGACAGCGCACTCCAGACACGCCCCCGCGTTCATCAAACGGACCGCGCCCACTCTCCGCCGCAGCCGGCTGCAATACACACCAGTGACTGATGACGATGAGCGGCATAAAAGACCAGTGGACCCAGGGATCCTGGTGGGAACTTAGTTCCAAATGCGTACCGTAAGCAATCACCCTGCGTTATGCAAACCTGCTCTCCCTGTGCCCTGTGCCTCTACGTGTTCTCAGTGTCTTCTCCTGTGTCCCCACAGAAGCCTCCGTCGCCTGCAAGGTGAGCTGTGCGTCTCACTCTTTTCCCTGGATCTCCCTCTGGATTCTGACTGCCTCCTTCGTTCCTCGACTCCTCGCTCGTTTGACCTGAACCCTATGCCTGCCCCACGGACTTCCGCGTTCTCTCTTGTCAGCACTTGGGTAAAACACACTTCAGTTAATTTACACACTTAGACTTACACTATACACTCTAAAGTTTTTGCCGCTCTCCATTTACTTAGTATGTTTTCTGTTGATTGATTATTATATATATATATATATATATATATATATATATAAATTGTTAATATAGATATATTAATAAATCTTTGGACATACTGCCACCTGGTGTTAGTCTGCCGTCATCTCCTCTTAGTCAAACATAACACCTGATAGTCGGAAGGGTGTGTCCACGGCCGGGTGTTGACGCGCAGTGTCTCAGGCGAGTCGACGGCAGCTATGGACGGCACAAGCTCAGCTTTTATCCGGTAAGAACTGACTTTTTAACCACAATTTTCTCACCGAAACCTGCTGGTTGACATTTGGTCTGGATTCATGTCCGCTTGACCGCGCTCTGATCCATAACTAAGTTTCACCTCCAGGAATTTTAAACAAGGAATCACCGTGTGTTTGTGTGGCTAAAGGCTAAAGCTTCCCAACTCCATCTTTCTACTGTGACTTCTCCAATATTAATTGAACAAATTGCAAAAGATTCAGCAACACAGATCTTGAAAATACTGTATAATTATGCCGTTAAAGCAGACGACTTTTACCTTTGTGTGTGTGTGTGTAGCGCTCACACTTCCTAAAACCCTGTGACGTCACGCGTACACGACATCATTACACAACGTTTTCAAGACAAAACTCCCGGGAAATTTAAAATTGTAATTTAGTAAACTAAAAAAGCCATATTGGCATGTGTTGCAATGTTAATATTTCATCATTGATATATAAACTATCAGACTGCGTGGTAGGTAGTAGTGGGTTTCAGTAGGCCTTTAAGATGAGAAATGGTCAAAAAATTATCCATGCACTGTGGCAGGATGTGATTGCATGTGTGTTTGAGTCTGTGTGAACGTTTTAGGGTGCAGGTCAGACAGCTTTGCCAATTAGAAAGTGGAGGGTTCAGCATGACACCACACTGTTTGTTTCCTGCTGATGGGTGAGCGCCACTGATCTCACTCTGAACCGGTGGTCATGGTTTTGTTGAAGATCAGTGCTCACTGGTCCTGTGAATACAGGGGGCCTTCACAGGGCCCCAAAGACACACACACACACACACACACACACACACACACACACACACACACACACACACACACACACACTTTTGTGTATTACCACTCAGGTAGATATAGAAAATGTTATGTCCACTGTTGTGACCTAATTAAAATGGCGGAATCTTTGGGTAACAATAACAAAAGAGATGTCTGTCAGCTACATGCAAACACACGGCAGTAATCCTTTATACGGTTAATTAGGAAACGGAAATTTAGAAGCGAGTCTCTTGCAGAAAATGTCTTTGCTTTGTGGAATATGTTATATTTGGTATAAACGTTCGGTCAAATAAGCTACCATAAGTCTAGAAGTATTTGACCAATAAAAAATTATTTAATGGTGTCCGGTGGTTAACATGTAGGCTGCACAGAGTCACGAAATCTGGGTTTGACTCTTTGTTTGGATATCTATGTGTGGAGTTTTCTCCAGGTACTCTGGCTTCCCCCGACATTCAGGTTCATTGAAGACTCAAAGGCTCCATTTAAACTGGACACCAAATCAATTTTTTTGCCCTTCTTAAATGCTCCAATGTGCTTAAAATCTGACCTTTTGGCATCAGTTATGGGCCACATCAGGAGGTAGGTCAAATCTGTTTGGAATCCAATCTTTTCAAATGTGACTGCATTCTAAATGTCAATGCAACTTTTTTATCATGTTTGGTCGAAATACATCATTCCACAGAAGAAGAAGAAGACGCTATCTCAATGAATGAAAAGAAAGTTGCGTCAACTGTCTTGAAAGTGGCTGAGTTGCACAAAATTTGAATGTATTCTAGAGCATATTTAGTCAATGACATCTAAACACAAAACAACATGTTTTACCACTTTTTTTTTTTTACATTTTAGGGGAAGGCTAGCCTTTTTTGCACTCTTGAGTAGTGTTGTGTCGTTCGTGAATGGTTCGTGAACAATTAGTTCGAACAAACAAATCTTTTGAGTGAACGTACTGAACCGAATCACTTCATGAACTGATTCGTTCCTTTCTCAGTTCAGTTGAGCTCCGCCGCAACCATACCGGTTTGAGTGGAACTGGCGCGAAACACGTGAAGCACGTTCGCGAACGTACTGACGCAGAGAACTGACTGTGTCGCCACGTGAATCACGTTCGCGAACCTACTGACGCATGGAAGTGACTGTGTCGCGGAGGATGACGTCACATTGAGGATCTCGTTCAGTCACTGCACGCGTCGTTCATTGGGTGCTGAGGGCTTGTGTCGTTCGCGAACTGACACACAGCGAGATCTGCCGCTAGGGAAGCTATTACTGACTGACTCATGATTCGCCGACCTGCACACATTTTTTAATTCTATTTTTGATATCGTGTTTATTACATACCGCTTTTAGAGTGATCACAATTGTTAAAAAAAACCCACATTGGATGTGATATAAAAGGAAGAGTGATTTTTATTACTTTTTTAATCCATGTATGTTTTGTTAGAAACATTACATGTTAAAACAATAAAATGTAATGTGAAAAAAGAAAACTTGTAACACATTTTAGAATCGTTTTTTCTATCTTGTCAAATCCACTATGAATTGTTAAAATAAATGTAATGTAATAATGTAGAAAATAATTTCATTTCAAACACATTTAAGAATATATTTGAATTTTGTCGTCGAGTCAAATGTTAAAATGTAAAAATAATAATGCAAATTGTAAATTTGTATGTAATTTTTATCACTTTAAAAAACTTTTTTTTTGTTTTTTTGTTTGTTTTCAGATCCATTTTAAAATGTCATGGACACCTCATGAAGAGGACACAAAAAAAAAGAAGGAAAAAAAAGAAAATAATATTTGTAGCAAATTTTTAAATAAATTGTTATCTTGTCAGATTCACACACACCGAGATCTGCCGCTGGGGAAGCTGTTACTGACTGACTCATGATTCGCCGACCTGCACACAGAACTGCTGCTGCAGAAGTGATTTGGTGAACGAATCTTTTGAACGAATCAATTTAAGGAACTGATTCTAGTGAT